>NW_019742574.1:2528-15279 GCF_002891405.2 Cryptotermes secundus | reverse complement strand
TGATTTCACGTGGAGTTCATGCTCATAGCAGATGATCCCAAAGTTCCTTGTTCTCTAGTCGACAAACAAGTGTTGCATCATGCGTGTTTGTCTCAACCAGAGTTATCTTATTGTTATAATAATAACTTCCTGTCTGTACAGTCAGACAAAATCATATACATAATGCTTAAAGTAATATATATGTATGTTAAGGGGTGCATATATTACAGTCTTCATGTGCTGCACATATTCGGTTTAGGTGAGGTCCTTGCACTCGATGGCCAATTATGTAGAAATATCGACTAATATAAAGTATCGATTGAATAATAAAAACTTCCCCAAGTTCGTAGGGAAATCGCCCCCCCCCCCATTGAATAGGAGGCTCGGTGGGCCCCAGAGCCGGTCCGTGGAGAACAGAAAAATTTCTTGCCCCTCCCGGGAAACGAACTCTGCCGATCCAGCCCCGTAGCACGTCGCTATACCCACTGATCTATCCCAGCTCGTAATAGTGGCAATATTATTGTTACGCCATAGTCCCTATAGACGCGGTTCGTATTGGTAACTGGATTTATTGGACAATTACAGAACCTAACTACTAATAGCTACAATTTTCTCACTGAGTTACACATCACAGCACAAACAAATTATCCTCAGCCTTCATTAGCCGTTGCTTCGTAGTGACTTTCAACTGCCGACAGTCCCTTCTTCCGGGTTCCCGAACTGTCCCCCAGTACATCTGATCAATTCAATAGCAAGGCATGTACTAACTTTCTTGCCAAACAATGCTCCGTGTAAATAATATATAGGTGAAACCATGGGAATCTTAAACAGTAGGTACATGAGCATATTCACTACACAGGGCTAAAAAATAATTCCAAATTTGCTCAACATAGTGTAGTGTGTAGAGCCGTTGCCGGGTAGCGAACTCGAAAGAGATGACGAAACAACATCCGCTGCTACGCAACAGCTTTTTAATAAGCAATTATACATGGCCTCTGCTGCGTGACGTCTTCGCGGACAGATATTGGCAACAATGGATGAGCTGTTTTCTACGTGGTCCGTGCCGAGGGATCATAAACGAGACGAGGTTTACAGCTACGTTGTTAGTATATGAAGAGAAGACTAGTTAGTTGAGGTGAGATGGCTGCCAGCTTGGAAGTCAGTCAGAGAAGGGCAATTCTCTCCTCGTGAGCCGTCGCTGTTAGAAGCTGGTAGCTGAGTCACGGGGACATTTCGGGAACCCAGAGTTAGAGGAAAGTCCGACGTCGAAAGCAGGTACCAGGCAACGTCTAGTGGAAACTGTAATAGGCTGAGGACATTAGTCTGTGTGTGTGAGACAGGAATATATAAACTGTAGTCACGAGTTTTGTGTGTGTATAAATAAGTGGTCAATAAATCGAGTCACCAACCCAAACTCCCCCTGTAATCACCCTATCACGTCACCATATACGTATATTTGAAACGGGGAAAGACACTTAGCAAGTACTCCATACACCAACAAGTGCACACAACATGAATATTTCAGCGATAACTCATAGATAAAGAACCCGTCAAAGTGGAAAATATGTAAATGACACGTTTTCGACAAAAACGCGACTTGTGACGTTACAGTTTTCTTGGTTTAACAGGAACACCTTGAACTTATTCTTATTGCTAACTATTCCGTGAATATATGCCGACCAGTTGCGCTTCGGGCACAATACATCATATTCAAGTTGCACGTTGCAAAGCGACGATCAGTAGTGAAACAAGCCCTGCTCCTCCTGCTCACTCGTAAGTACAATGCTCTAGCAATCCTCTTACATTTACAGTGTCAGAAATCTAAACAGCAAAATTCGTATTATAATGAGAGCGACTGGACAGGACATTTGTGCTGGATTCAATTAAACCCTGAAGAACACAAATTTATATTGCACTCGAATCAGACAAATCTCAATTATATTATATCTAAAGTTTATATATTTTATACATGGTACTTTTTCGGTTTTCGGACATTGTTTATTATCTGGTATTCTAAAAATTAGAGAACATAACAAATAATGCCGTCTGCAGCCATCTGCTGACGCTGACTTTGATTTTTTACCCTGAAGATACATGCGATAAATTCCTCCGAAACGACGGTTCACACAAGATCTACATGGCGCCACATCCCAGACGACGGAATTCTTCATAGCCACAGCTGTGATAACCTCAGATCTTACATTGAGAACACAAAGTTCCGGAAACTGGATGTGTTTCCGTCCTCAGGCGACGGGGAAAGAGACCCAGTTTCCGAAACTTTGTGTTCTCTAGTTTTCAGAATACCGAACGATAGACGGACAAAGTCCGAAAACACAGCAATTCTGAGTGTTATCCAGCCTCATCAGGACACTTTGAAATCTACAGTGTATAATGTATATGTTTATTTGATTTTTTTCTATTAGCCTGACGAAGATCGATCGAAACCTGTGGTGAAAATGGAAAATGATATTAAAAACCTGGAAATTTTACTGCACGCTCACAGGCCGCTCTTATCTTCTCACGTGCATAATACGCGGGACTCTTATGATCGTGAAGGGAATCGACCTCCGGATTTCTACAGATTTATACTCTTCCGTCGCCTTCAATATGAAAAGTGGGTCCTCGAAGACCATCCGTCTGTCTGTACGCCTCGCTGCAGCCTGAACTCTTGGGTGCACTTCATTTATATTCCGTATTTAAGTGACTTTCTCTTTGGTGACTGATATTTCTGGCTCCAGAAATACGGGCCATTGAAATGGGTCCAAAAACACAGGCTACAAAAATGTTCAATTCGTTTCACTAATGTAGAGACTAGGGGTCGAATAAAACTGTAGAGGGGCTATCTTCAGAAAAATGACGAACAGCACTCAAAATGCGAAATGATGATATTGTCGAAAACGCCTGTCGCGAAGTTACAATACTGGGCGTCTGATGTTCTCATTAAAAGTCCATCGGCCGTGTGGATGTTTCTGGAAAGCCTCAGCCAGAGTTTACTTTACGTCTTTACCGTCAATCGGTTCGTCTTGGCGACAATCCCCTTGAGATTCACGACCAGCATTTTTTCAACTGAACATTTGCTGTTCCAGTTATTTTGTAATACCCTCTCTGACGAGTGGATGGATCTGTCGTTTACAACAGCTGCTGACCCTCGCCAGTGCAGTCATTCTCAGGTCCGGCTCCTTCGGGACTAGTGATCCTGATTTTGAGTCCGATGTTGCCGTAAAAATATCTCACAATTTGGGGCTGAATGCCTCCATACAAAAATTTGATCAAAGACAATGCAAGGGTTCACTACGTTGTGAAAGACGCATAAAGAAAACACCTTAGCTTTAATTACTCGCATATTGAAAATCGTTGGCACCTATGAGAAAGTGTTGCATTTCTCCCAAAAAGTTCTGTCTGTAACATTTTTCGCTCCGATAAATGTATAGCCGAGTTACGGCCGAGAAACGCGCGTGCGTTAATTCATGTGAAGTATCCGGTATCACCGTCCGCTTTTAACCGAAAACACAGCGTAGTACAATACGTTCAATGATCGCGGAAACCTCTCAACAGCGCGGAGCTGACACAACATTTCTCACACATTGCCGCTGAACTGCATCAAGCAGAAGGAGTCATTAGCGCTGTTAAAAGCGCACCGTCGGGTTGACTGATCTTGTCACTGCAGTAAGTGGCATTAACAGTCAGTCTGTATAGAGGGCCCATATACGTACGAGTCTGGCTCGCGAGTCCGACTCGGCTCGGGTTCCAATGAGCCAAACTCGTCCGTGTATGGGTCGCCACGCTCATAAGTGTGTGGTGAAATGAATCCGAGCCCGGCTCCTCGCCTAGCCAGACTTGTACGTGCCTTAGAAGTGTCGATAGACGGTCAATATTTATAATGAAATGAAGTTAACTATTGAACAGAGTGCGTTTATTGTCGAAACTTTTCCAAGGAAAGAAACTTACAGAAAATGAATCGGTAAGTTTCGTCGTAAATATCCTGACTCACCAGTTATCACGTAGTCGTGTGTATCCAAGCTTGTGAAAAAGTGGCGGTGCCATATGTTTAGTGTGTGACATAAAGAAGCAACCCAAGAGGACTGTGCTAACTGAAGAAAAGGTTCAGGATATTAAGGTACGACTAGAAATAAAAAGAAACTCCGTGAACCTCTAGTCTGCAAGCGACCACCATTTGCCGGAGAACATAGTGACAACTTCTGCTGATAGAGGGCGTCGCGTGATCAGTGCAACGGATCCCCACGGCCGTTAATCTCGGTTCTCTAGACCGGAGGCGATATTTCCTTGAAACAGCTCTTCAATTATCCTCGCCAGGTTGTGGGCCCCCTTCCAGACCAACTACTTCTCAGAAAATCTGGTAACGCAAGGAATCGAACCCGGAATCTCTGGATCTGTAGCCAAGAACTCTGACCACTAGACCACAGAAGCGAGCCACGACTACAGATCAGTTCTCGAAGATCGTTAAGACGCTTAGCACAGTAGAACGTTGCTTCGCCACGATCTGCTTTCACAGCCACAAAATTAATCAAATTTCGCCCGTATAAAACAACAGTTGTGCTTGACCTGAAACAACCAGATTAGGCAGGAAGAAATCGGTTTTTATAACTGGCTACTGCAAAATGTGCACGATGGAATCGTGGATCCACAGCTTCTGTTCATGGCTGATGAAGCGCAGTTTAATGTCAGTGGTCATGTCAATGCACAAAATGTAAAAATACGGGGCGATGAAAGTCCTCACTCTATACAGCAAGTGCCATTATATAGCGAAATGTTGGGGTTTGGTGTGCTGTAAGTCCGCGGCAAATCAGTGGCCTCTTATTTTTCCACAGCACCGTGAACTCTGACCGCGACATTAATGCTGCACTGAATCCGTTCTTCAACCAGCTGACAGCTGAAGACAGACAGTACGGGTACTTTCAGTAAGACAGTGCTACAGCACATGCGGCTCATGCAACCATGGTCGCAACAAGGGAAGTGTTTGAAGGCAGAACAATCAGTGGGGGTCTGTGGCCCCCCAGATCCCAGGTCTCAGTTTTGCGATTTTTATCTTTGAGGAAACCTAGAAACAAAAGTCTACAAGAATATTCCTCGCATCACTGAAGTTCTACAGAATGAAGTTAACACGCGTAATTGGTTCAATTGCCGTGGACCAACTTCATAAATTATCGCATAATGTATTTAAGCCATTCGAGGCATGTTTGCAAGCGGAAGGAGCCTACTTTCAGCACTTGTTATAAAGCACGGAAAGTCTGTGTTATCTCTTTGCGGTATTCTTATAAATATGTGCATTTACAGAAAATGATGTGAGGGGATCAGCGGCACGACTGCACTCTCGCTATCGGGGAAGGGCACAGTAGTCGCAGGGAAACTTTCCATCGACTCTACGCTAGCGAGATTGCTCGCGTTTATCAGCGCTTATGACTCATTTTGCTATCGGCAGTTACAGCAGCTATCAGTGAGAAATGTTGTGCCCGATCCACGCTGCTACCAGGTTTCCTCGATCATTGAACGCCCTGTACAATTATTCTAATATATAATTTCTTGAAAATACGTTTGGGGGACAGAATTGGCGGAACCCACTGGCCCAATTCTGCGGTGTGAACGTGATGTCACATGACCCAATTGTAACAAAATGAAATCGACCATAGCAGTGTTATCTGTCAGTGAGCCGAGACACCTTGACAACCGCTAATGGGTAAGCTGAAAATTTCTGTCGATAATGTTCCTAGTCGCAGCTCACGGTAGAACGCTCGGAAGCCGGGATAGTGGGTCTGAATCCAACACAAGACATGTATGTTTGGAATGTGTATTTCTTTATTTTGTGTTTGTGTTGTCCCGTGTTTAGATAGAGGCCTTCAGACTAGCTGATCAGTCGTCCAAGGAATCCTACCTTCTGTAAAATGCTCATAAAAAAACTCCGTGATTTCAGTACGCAAGCGAATAACACCGACCCAGCGCCCGCTACTTTTTGGCGAAGTTCAGCGCCAACTTTTTGCGGATAGAAAGTGTCGCGTGGTCAGCGCAACGAATCCCCACGACGGTTAATTTTAGTTTTCTAGACCGGAGCCTCTATTTCCTTGAGATAGCTCCTCAATTATATTCACGAGGCTGAGTGGTAGCGCCCGGAATCGAACCCGGACCTCTGGATCTGTAGCCAGGAACGCTGACCATTAGACCACAGAGGCGGTCCTGTAAAGTACACATAAAAGTGAAAATTAGGCCAGTGCCCAAGGGGGCTGTAGAGCCAGTGAAAAGAATTGTTCCTAGCCTGGTGCTGCTTACCTGTCCAGACTGCGGTGCCCGTTCCACAGACTAAGGTTTTTCGTATTTCCTCCGTCCCTTCGAGCGAATGCCGTGGCAATGTTCTGAAATAGGCAATGATCGTTTCCTTAAACTATTTATGATTCACTAATTTCCCGTCATTCGACGCTTTGCATCCTGATGTACCATAAATAAATAACATTTACTAGTTGCCAATAAATGACAGTCTGCAAGGGTTCAAACGTTTCTACTGCTATTTTTCTAAGTAATTATCTCTACAATCCTTTTCAAACAGTCGTTTCCGCTCTTGTCAGAAGACTCTCGTTAATGACGGCCTTACAGATCCCTGGGGGCATCCATGTCTCCTGCTCCATGTGGTAGGAGAATCAGCAGCTTTCCAAGGTCTCCCGCCACCAAGATCGTGCAGATGAATCATGCGAGGGAAGTTTACAAGAAAGGCAGAGACAATGGCAACTGCATTACAGGACCCGCCCCTAATTACCTCAAATCGGAGAACCCGAGTGCCCGAATTGCAGTCAACTCTGCCCAGACTTTGTCTCGCGATGTATATCACGGATGTGCTCCAAAAGCGTCGTGAACCTTCAGCATACGTGACTGGGTTCAGGCAAGCTTAACAGACTTCAGACAACCCAGCACAGAATTATGTGAGATACATTGCAGATTTTAAGTTTGGCGGTGTTTTCAAAATTCGTCTGCACTATGCTACAAGCCGGAAAGTCGCTGGTCCGATTCCAGATGTGTTCACTGGATTTTTTTCAATTGACCTGAAACACGATCTGGAAGACGTGGAGAAAACAATATTCTTGACTCCATGCCAGAGCTTCAACTTCGACACCTCAGTCGTCCACCCCGTAATAAGTCGCTATACCGACTACGCTATCCCGGCTCCTATTCACATATATATGTATATAATATTATTAAAATGAATTGGTAATAAGTTCAGTACGGAATATGAAGCCGAGTTAGCTCATTCGATTAGCGACAGCACGGCCAAAAGACCAGAGTGCATATTTGTAGACACCAAAATATTTATCACATTTCGCCTCCACGACATCCGCACCACCCACCAACTGTCAACACACGCACCACCCACTCCTTACATACACTCTATAATAACAGTAACTACGTGAGTTTCAAGGCCCCCAAAACTGATAAAACAGACATAAAGGCGCGTGTGTCATTTGCGTCACTTTGTGTTCAAGGGAGAAACTGCAAAATATTTTGAAAGAATATTTCAAAACGCTCGACTTACCGACAGATCAATTTGTGGTTTCCACAATAACAAAATATTCACTGATTTTAGAGGCTTGCTTTCTTTCCTTAGCTGCTCCTTTTAAACCTTGCGGTGTCGAGGTAAGTAAATTTTATTTTCTCTTAATCTAAGACAGACGGTAGGACTCATTGGATAGGGGATCGGCCCGTCGTAAGGCTGCTACCTAACACAAATATCCATGCCTTGAGACGGATTCGAACCCACGATCCCAGAGTCCGCGAGGGCGAAGCTGTTCATACCTTAGGCCGCGCGGCCACCGTAATCGGCATTTTAGAGACGTCCGTTTAAATGTTTCCTACTCCGAACACTCCCTCCATTTTCACATGAGTGTAACATACTGCGAGTCTCGATAGCTCAGTCGGTATAACGACGGATCCTGGGCTCAGTTGTCGACAAGAAATCCTTACCACTTCCAGACCGACCACGTATACAATGCACACCGGGAGTTCTTTTCCCGGTTGCAAGACGGCCGGAGCGTGAAACCAAACACTCACCTCCATCTAGTGTAGCGGTCAAAAATGACGTGGTCTTTAATTAAGCACAGGGAAAACTACGCCTTTCTTTCTACCTAATACAATAACTGTATATTGCAGAAAGATATATTTCTTGGCAATATGGCGGCGAATGGGGAGGCAGACACCGCGACGCCTGCGAAGCAGCAGATGAAATGGAACAACGTGATACTGCTGACTGTGATACATCTCCTAGCCTTATACAGTCTCCTCGTTGTGGTTCCACGTGCTAAACTGATTACTGTTCTCTGGGGTAAGTGGCATTAGTGTTTAATAAGTTAATTTTCTTGCAAAAGGAGGTAAAAGTCTGAAATACACAAACACGCACCTATCAAACCCCAACGTTTGGTTTTCTACCATTAAGTGTTGTAGCAAACTATTATTATTATTATTATTATTATTATTATTATTATTATTATTATTCTTAGAATATTCTTCGGGGTAAAGGGCGGCCGGCGAGTAGGGCTGACAACTTTTCCGCCATCTGTGAGTCGATTTTCTAGAAACTGTGGGAGCCTTGACGTCTAACAAACTTATGGGCCTCCACGGCCTGTTACAGGAATACCTTTACTTCTACATTTTTACATTATTTATTTAAACTGCAAATGGGTTTTTGTCCGGTGGCAGTGGTACTACAATAAGACATAACACACAAATACACACACCACACTCAAACAAAACACAAACAACAAAGAACACACTAACACACAGTAAATACAATGAAAATACACTTACAACTACAATTATATAAATTAATATTAATAAAAGAATATGTATACTATTTGTACTTAGCAGGCCGAGACATAGCTCAATCAGTTAGTCGCTGGCTTCCCATCGCGGCGGTCCGGGTTCGATCCCGGGTCTGTTAAAGTAGGATTTGTGGTGGACAAAGTGGCGCTAGGGCAGGTTTTCTCCGAGTACTTCGGTTTCCCCTGACAGCCTTCATTCCACCAATTGCTCCACAATCACCCTCACGTATCATCTGGGGCTGGCACAATAGGCCAGAAGTGGCCGCAGTGCAAGGGACTAGCAATAAAAAATATATACTAAACAATAATAGTGCTGGAATGTGTAATGCCATGTTCTGATGCGCCCCCATTCCACCATGAGTTTCCCTTTATCCAACTTCACTTCCTTTCACTTCACTGCCTTTTCGGATGATTTCTCCTATGCCTTCACTTCGCCTTATTTACAGCTTTGCTAACTCTTTTTCTAAAATTACTTGATTTACAGGAGAGAGTCCCTAAAGCAAATATAAATCACTCCGTCCAATGTGAATTTTAATTATTGACAATCCAAACAAATTTTAATTAGCATCAAGAAATTTTATACAATTTTATAAAAAAACTTTACATTCCCAGGAAACTGCTGTGTTTCTGAAATGTTCTATTTTGTGAACTATGTATTGTAGCATATAAGTGTACGTACTTTACGTCTAAACAACTTATGTGAACGTGGTTTCCTATTTGTAGTGATGTTTGCCCTCTGAAGATGGTCCACAGAGACCGAAACATGTAAGGGTGTTGAGTTTTCATGTAGTAAAAAACTTACAGGTCACATTGGGCGGAGTGATTTATATTTGTAATTGTTAGTGTGACGGACCAGAATGAAACAAATCAAAGTCCCTAAAGCGTCTCCAGGTAGCTGGTTCCAAAGCTCGATGGTCCTATTTACAAAGGAATATTTTCGGATATTTGTCTTTTGCTTTCTATTCCTAATTTTCCTATCATGATCGACCCTGGTCAGATAGTATGGCCTTTGTAATCTATCACCTATAGCCTTCCAAGTCCGTTTTCCCGCGTACGCTTTGTAGAGAGCACATATACGAGTTATCTTTCTGTGCTGTGTCAAGGTTTCCCAATTTGGATCATTTATAAGATGTGCAAATTTATCCGCCATGTTTTGGGCCCGGTCTAGCGCATTTATCCCTTCCTGTAAGGATCCTAATACGCAGTCCCATATTCAAGAATCGGACACTTTAGTGATGTGTAGGTTAACTTTTTAGTGTTACCATTGTTGTGCCCCAGGTTCTTAATGGATCGATTTTGTGTTTAATTCATTAGAAAATAATTATAAGTTTTACACGAATAAATTGAAATACGTTGGGCGAACCACAGGATGGTCAGCCGGAAACCTGGGTTGAGATCACCTTTGGGAGTAGTACATTCCTTAGCCGTCCGGTTTCAGGTGTACAGTTTACAGAAATTGCTGACAGATCAGAGAACGACACAGAAGCAAGTCTCGCTTGGCAGAATATCGGCCAGGAGGAATCTGCCGATTTTTGTACATTACTTTATTATTATTTGAATAATCAAGTTCTTATGGGTCTCCTTATGTAAGCATGTTTTCCACCGCATAGGTTAAGAGAAATCCACGGACATCCGATTGGGGTAGAGTACAGTCAATGACCCCTTTCAGGGCACACCACTATTTCCCCTTTTAAGAATACGCATTGTAAATGAAGTATTTTCCAGGCTTTTTTCGCCGTGTAATTAGCTTGATCAGCCCAACTTAAATCGCTGTGTAAAATTATTCCCAAGTATTTACAACTGCTCGCTTCAGAAATTAATGTCCCGTGACGAATAATTTAGTGGCTCCGTCACTCGGGCTCTCGTGAAACAAACTGCCTTGCTTACAGCTGGTTTAATTACCATCGCATTTTCAGCCACCCATTCCCGCAGCCTGTTGAGATCTATCTGCAACTTATCCACATCATTATTATTTATAATTTTCCTATATATTATACAGTTATCTGCGAGAAGTCTAATACTTGACTCAATACTTCTCCAAATATCATTTAGGTACGCGAGGAACAGCAGTGGGCCAGTGCACTTCCTTGCGGTACTCCTGACGTTACTCTGAGTTCCTCTGGTAATTTCCCTCCTACTCTTACTCTCTGTGTAGACCCCAAGTGGAATTCCCTTATCCATACAACTACCGTCGCGTGCACCCCCGAGAACGCAATTTTCGATCATGGGGAACTAAATCGAAAGCCTTCGCAAAATCTTTTACAATTGCGTCTATCCTACCTCCGTTATCCAGTGAGTTTGCAATGTCCTGGCAAACCGTAATCGCTTGACTTTCACATGGGTATCCCGGCCTGAATCAAAGTTGAAACTCGAATAACCAATCTCTTTTATCCCAGAGTTTCTTCAGATACGAAGCAATAACAATTTCCATTTGCTTGCAAACCAGTGGTTAAACTGAAAGGTCTGTAATTTCAGCCCAGCGATCAGTCAACACTTTGCTAATAGGTACTACTACGGCTTTTTCCAGTCACTTGGGATAGCGGCATTATTTGTGATGTCCAATAATCGCGTAATGTACTGAATCATGGCTTCCCCACCCAGTTTTAGAATTTCGACAGATATGGTGTCTGATCTTACTTATTTGTTTTAACCAATCGCTGCTAACTATTCCTAATGATTTTATTGTTAATGGTGAAGGGTTCACCTGAGTTGGCGCCCTGTATCTGCGGGATGTACCACACAGTTGAATATCGAAGAATAATAGAAATTAAGGGAATTAGCCTTTTCAATTGCGATTTTCATTTACGAATTAAACAAAAAAAGGCAGAACCAGATATCAATTATAGGCCTACAGTTACCAACTTTGCCGAAACAATTGCAGATGGTAGCACTTATTGCATAAGACGTGACTATCTGGAAGCGTTCGAGTAAAATGTCCTTCTGTCCGTTCCGCCTTACCGGTGAGTCGCAGAAAATTTACAAAAAGGCTGATCCTCTGGAAAAGAAAACCATCGCAAATTTGGTAACTTTGCTGCAAAGTGCGTGTGTTCGAGTCAAAGTCGAGTATCGAGTGCATGGCAGTGACTCCAGCAGAAGATGTAATTGTGACACTGCCGATGGCAGCAATGGTGTAATTGTGAATTGTGTGAGTGTGAGAGCGAGTGTTCAATAAATTCGCTAGATCCAAGAGGGCGTGAAGTTTTTTGTCGCGTGACATACACCCAACACGTGACAATACCAAATCAATACGTGTGGGAGCAAGTCAGTGTGAGGTGGGGGTTGGGACACTCCGAACACACAGACCTGAACATTACACGAAATATCCGAACAAATGCGAAAGAAACGTAGCAATGAACCGGATAGCAAATGTCCTTCGATATTTTCCGGATTGAGAACTGAAAAATAACACCATTAAAATTTTTGGAACATTTCTTGTATTCCGTACCTACAATTACCAGTCTTATATTTCAAGGTAATTAGATTAATGTTATAATTAAACCGTGACCTAACTGAAAACAATAAATTCAGACATACTGCCTTTACATTACGGATACTAAGCAGACTGAGAAATTTGTGCGAAACAGCATAAAAATTGCATATTTTGTTGCAGATTTGCTGTACGGCATTGTTGGCGGGATAGGTGTTACTGCAGGAGCACACAGACTATGGACACACAGGTCTTACAAAGCAAAGTTGCCGCTAAGGATCATACTGGCCGGGCTCTACCTCGAAGCTGGCATGGTAAACACACATAGTTGTTATGTGCCGTTGGGGAGTTACAATTCTCAGAGTTAAATTCTATGGCACTGCAAAGATACATTGTCCAAAGCTATCTGTAAGCCAGGAACTCCTAAAATACCTAACACGATGCAATCATTTTTTTTTCCTATCCAGTAATAGTACAAAAAATCTCGAATTCCGTCCAGTATCTGTATAACAACACAGAACGGCCCGAA
>NW_019742574.1:0-1107 GCF_002891405.2 Cryptotermes secundus | reverse complement strand
CAAGAGTCCTATTCGTCAAACAGCGGAACCACGGCGCGGCAGAGACTCATCTTCCGTTAAAGAGAGGCAGTATGAAAGTTAGGTAAGCGCGGCCCGAACAAGTGGACACACCAAGAGTCCTATTCGTCAGACAGCGGAACCACGGCGCTGCACTTATCTTCCTTTAAAGAGAGGCATTATGAAGGTTAGGTTAGCGCGGCAGACACACATGTTCATCAAGGGGCTGGTACAAAAGGCCAAATAGTGGCCGACATACGAAGTGAACATAGCCTCACCCTCCATTAAGTACCAAAAGGAAAATATTCCTAAGCAGCTGGTTGAATCGCTGGCACCTATGTATGCGTCTCTTGCAAGGAAACGGCCAACTAATCGTACTAAGCCACGCCTCATAACATGCAATGATGTACTGCTATCGTTACGTCCCTAATGATCCACACTGCACACTTTACAGAACCCGCTCTTCGAATGGGTGAGAGATCACCGGGTGCACCATAAGTTCAGCGACACGGACGCGGACCCACACAACGCCAGCCGAGGGTTGTTCTTCTCTCACGTGGGCTGGCTCATGCAGAAGAAGCACCCCCAGGTCCTGAGGCGGGGACGTGAGGTTGACATGAGCGATATACTGGCTGACCCTGTGATTCGGTTCCAACAAAAGTAAGAACGAAATTTTTCTGCCCGTACTGTGACTGACTTCGATCCCTCAAGACGCCCTCACAAAAGGACTGTGAAGGATTTACATACTCTTCTGTGTTTCTGACTGGAAACACGCTTTTTTTGCAAGTTTTCTCTCCGTATCGACGCGTCCTTCATTAGTGTCTGAAAGGATGGATGCGCTGTATTCATATCTGATAGGCACATTGAAAATCTGTCCATCACAGGACGGTGCTCTCTGAAAATTAACGTCCAACTGCAAAAATAGGGAACATTGAAATGGGCTCATGAAACTTACTGAATACTTTCTCGGGGAATGTTTAAATGACTCTGATTACATTTCAGTAATTCATTCACACTATCTTCCGGTATGAAAATGTAACGAAGAGATTTACACTTTCGGAAAGACAAGACAGTGGAGCAGTGTTCGCTTCGAATCTCCGGCAGAGCACT
>NW_019742573.1:0-494 GCF_002891405.2 Cryptotermes secundus | reverse complement strand
CACTGAAGCATCATAGGCGCTTAGTATGTCCAGTCCCAGTATGAGCTCTCGGTGATATTCGCGACGAAAACCCTCATCGTAATAGGTTGGCGCCCTAGGGTAAGGGTCAACAGAACTTCTTTCAGTATGGGCAGGGATCCTCCAGACACGGTCTGTAGCGAGAAATCTGGATTTGGCTGTCTTTCAGGCCATCCGGCGGCGATATCCGGTCTTACCACCGTGACGTATGCTCCAGTATCCACTGTCACCTGACACGGCTTATCACCGACCCATCCCTGGGTGACCAGACTGGTGTTGGCTTTCTCCGTCATGTCGGTGAGTGCGTAGTGTGGGGGCCTTAACGCATATGCCGGCGTTCGCCCATCTCTGCCGGCCGTCGCTCGTTTCCCGACGGTTGGTCCTTTCTCCAGCTTGTTTCCCTGCTGTTTCTGGGTCGCCAGCCTGATTTTTCCGGCGATTCCCGTTTATTTCTTGGAGGTCCTTCTTTTCGGTCC
>NW_019742572.1:514-706 GCF_002891405.2 Cryptotermes secundus | reverse complement strand
ACCGTAAAATTCAATATGTTACGAAAATGAACACAAAACCTCGGATCTGGGCTGATTACTTGGTTAAACGACCTAATCTAGTGAAAATGGATATGAGATTTGGAAGTTGGAGTGTACGAAGTTTGTATAGGGCAGGTTCACTCAGGGCAGTGGCAGAAGAAATCTTAAAATATAAGTTAGATTTAGCGGGAG
>NW_019742572.1:0-422 GCF_002891405.2 Cryptotermes secundus | reverse complement strand
AGAGGTTTTTCGTAGATAAGAGAATCGTATCAGCAGTTAAGAGGGTAGAGTTCGTTAGCGATAGGATATCATATATAATACTAAATGGTTGCTGATGTGACATCATTGTTATGAATGTTCACGCCCCAACAGAAGATAAAATTGATAACATAAAGGACAGATTCTATGAAGAACTAGAACAGGTATTTGATAAATTTCCGAAGTACCCTATGAAAATTTTGTTAGGAGAATTCAAAACCAAAGTAGGGAGGGAAGACATTTTCAAACCAACAATTGGGAATGAGAGTTTGCATGAAATTATTAATGATAATGGAGTTAGAGTAGTAAACTTTGCCACATCAAAAATCTTGCTGTCAAGTACAAGGTTCCCACATCGGAACATCCATAAATTTACTTGGACATCTGATGGGAAGATACACAAT
>NW_019742571.1:4550-12976 GCF_002891405.2 Cryptotermes secundus | reverse complement strand
CTTGGTGATGTAGCATCATATTTCTAACAAATATACCAGTACCTTGCTCTGAATACTTGCCCAAGTCTCTCTGGAATCATACTGATTATTGTGAACATACACATACTAACTTGAACTACTTTGATCTCACAGAAGCCACAGAAGAGGCCGGCAGAGATTACTGAAGCTTGGTGTCTTATTACACGTTGTGTAGTCTTAACAGATTGTTGCTCAGTTTGGAAGGCAGCTCGTTCACCCATTTTTAGAGAAACTCTTGCTTCCAAAACGTGGGTAACAGGCTACCAGACTGCACGGTGTTACTTCTTAGAAATATCAACAGTTGCCCTGCAACTTCAACCAGTTCAATATAGTCCACCAGCTCTGACGACTTCCTTAACAAGTTGGATTTGTATGTGTAATAGGGGTGAAAGGGCGTAAAACAGTAAAAATGTGCAAACCTTTTCGTTACGTCGCTTAGACCGGTTGGGCATTGCCTAGGCATATTTTATATCTATAATTATTTTTTCCCCACCAAAAAAAAAAAAAATTCATCTGTCGCCATTCTCACGAGAATTGCAAATTCGGAACAGAATTTTTTACTTCAATATTGGGTGTTAAGATATGGACTTTGGTTTGCTTTTATAATTTAATGTCAATAGCACCAACAACGACTTCTCGGAAGAAATCATTACTCTTTCTGTCCTTAAAATGTTTATTATGTACCTATATATTGAAATGGGCAAGAACTTTTAAACGGAAACTGAGGCCTAAAAGAAATACTGAGAGAGCCCGAGAAGCGCAGTCGATATAACGGCACAGGAAACTCCACCCTTTTTCTACAAAGATCATTGTCTTCTGGGATTCACGTCCAGTAATTTGGTAAACTAAACGGCGTCACTTTTTTATTCTAACCCTAAAGATGGAGAGTTCAGATTCCTCCATGCAGATATCTAACAGACTACACGGCTAACATCCCATTTTTTGCCCTGAAGAAGGAGACGCCGAAACGTTTCCTGATACGTGTGAGACACCCCGCTCTTCTACAACAAACATGGTAGACAGGAAATTCCTCCGAAACTAAACTACACGAGGTCCCAATCACTAATCTATTCTGAAAAAAGGAGGAAGATGTTCCTCCGAAACGCTGACACCTATGTACCAAACAGTATGGCCTCAGAATTCTAGAAGACGACAGGCTTAATGAGAATCTCTCTGAGTCGCGATTCGTAGTCTATACGATCAGGGAAAGAGGGACATACCGAACGGCTTTAGTGAAGGCCATGTCGCTCATTCGTGTTCGTTAATTTAAAATAAAGGCTTAGAAATGCGTGAGGTAGCAAACGGCACGTGCAACAGTGTGGAAGATATTGATGGTCTTGATGGCGAAGTCAGATCGGTTGGCTGAGACAGAGAGAGAATGCCCACACCGTGGATACTAACTTAATCGAAATGTGAAGCACAATAGATCATTGAAGGTCACGGTGCTAAGTCCCGTTTTATGGTTCACCCTTCATACTCATACTCATACTCACACACATGGTAAATATCTGTTTTGGCTGTATAATATTCATTCCTTCTATGCTCTATGCTAATTGGAGTGTAAAAGGTTGGTCCATATATGACAGTAAAAGTGGATTTTTCTGTACAATTGGTGTTTACACAGGAAAATGTATGGAGCCCGAAAATACTGGTGAACCACTCTGGGACTATGTATGTATGTATGAAGGGGTAGGCCTACTTGGCCGTTGCACTTAGACCTCAGTGGTCCATCGTGCTTCCCCTTTTTAATTATTCCGTCAGCAACCCCACGCTTTGGATGAAGAGCAGGATTTTGGACGTGGGGGCGTCGAAATAGTCACTTGGTTCCATAAAGTACTGACCCAAGTGACGTAGTCTTAAAGAAGCTAAAGCCTCACATTCACACATGAAGTGTGTCGCTGTTTCACTTTCTATCTGACACCTCTCACAAGTGGGACTATCACTTAGTCCCAGTTTGAACAGGCGTTCTTTGAGGTGACAGTGTCCTGCAATTGGTCCTACCACCCATCGTAGCTGGTTCCTGTTGAGCTTCAACAGTTCCTTCGCTCTTTTATCAGAAGGTCCTCGTATGAGTCCCTTAGCTTGTCTGAGTCCAGTTAAGGCCTCCCAGTATTTCTTATGTTTTATGTTAGTCCAGTCCCTGATTTCCCGTTTGGCAACTTCAAGAGAGATGTCACAGGCTGGTTCAGGTCCTATGAACGGATGTTCAGCTCCAATTTTAGATAATTGGTCTGCTGCTTCATTTCCAGCAATACCCTCATGCCCCGGCACCCATGTCAGCTATACCCTGTTATGTATGGCCATTTTCATGAGGGTTTGGTGGCAATTCCAGACCAATTTTGAATTGATCTGGTGTTTGTCAAGTGCTTTGAGTGCTGCTTGTCTGTCAGATAGAATGTAGATGTTCCTATTTTTATAGTTCCTATCTAAATTCTCCATAATACATGCTTTAATGGCATATACTTCTGCCTGGAATACTGTCTTGTACCGCCCAAGGCTGAAACTAAGTATTCGCCTCGTACCATGGCAGTACACACCAGCTCCAGTGCCTCTATGTGTCTTGGAACCATCTGTATACCAGATCAGTACGCCTTTTATGTCAGGCTGAAACCAATGTTCCCATTCACGCCTTTCAGGTAATTTGACTGTGAAGGAATTTTCATATACGTGTCTCAGTATCATTTTGTCAGACCCCATTTGTAATATGGGTTCTGTTTTCATGTTCTGAGTCATGTCTGCATCAGATCTAGTTTTCCATTGTCCACAGCACTGGAGACGGTAAATTCCTGCTCTGGCCTCTACATCCAACTGCATATACAGTGGGGGGAGTCCAAGGAGTATCTCCAGTGCAGCTGCTGGAGATGTTCGAAATGCTCCTGGAATACCTAAGCAAGCCAACCATTGCAGTTTGCCATGTTCTGTCTTGCTTGTCTTGAACTTAACTCTGGGCCACCATACTGTGACACCATAAGTAATTATAGGTCTCACAACAGCAGTATATATCCAACGTACAACGTGTGGCGGCAGCCCTCAAGTTTTACCCAACATGCCCCTGCATGTCCAAAAAGCCTTATAGGCTTTGTTAATGACTTTGTCCAGCTGCTTTTTCCATTTCAGTCCCTTGTCTAATATTAGACCAAGGTACTTGACATCGCTGGAGAGCTGGATTGTCTTATTGAAGAGAATCGGTTCCTTAAGACCATTTACATATCTCTTCTAAGTAAACGGTATATTTACCGTCTTGTTGGGATTGATGGAGATACCTGTTCTCTCACATTACCACATTGTTTAGTGCACTTTCGATAGATTTACCTGTTTAGTAGGCATGTTGGTTTTGGTGTAGGGGACATGTCCTCAGTACCTAGTCCCTAATATGCCTATCCACTAGTTTCTCCATCGTTTTCAAAAAGGGAAAACGAAAGCTGATAGGCTGATAAGCCTTAGCCTAGGTATAAACAAGTTTCTCGGGCTTTGGAATAAATGTCACCTTTACCTGCCTCCAGGCTGTGGGGATAAAACCATATGCCAAGCAGGCTCTATATATGCGACATAGGTGTGGAACTAATAGTTCTGCCCAATGTTGCAAAAGTGCCAGTACAATTCCATCCATTCCGGCTGATTTAAAAGGTCTGAAAGTGTTCAGTGCCCATCTTATTTTTGATTGATTAATTATGACTTTGGCCAGGTCCCAGTCTACCCTGTCCATCTTGCTTTGGCAAATGTCCAGGTTCTGCTGACCCTGTCCATTTTCTAATTTGTCAATCAAATTTGAATCAGGAAAGTGAACTCTGAATCATTCATTCAGCGTCTCCCTTCCTGTTTGAGTATACTGTCCGTTAGGCAGCTTAATTGTGCTGACCTTATTGGTCGCCTGTTTTGCCATGATTCTCATGAGTCTGGCACTGCCTGGTACATCATTGATCTTCTGGCAGTACCTCCTCCATGAGGATTGCTAGGCTTTCCTTATTTCTTTCTTGTAACAGGTCAGGGCTTCCTTATAGGTGTTCCACTGCACTGTTCTTTTAGCTGTATTAAACAGCATTCTTGTTTTGATCGTAAGCCCACTCAGCTGTTTATTCCACAAGGTGTACTCCTTGGTCCGCGAGTGGTACTAGCCGGACAATTCTGAATAAAGGACGAGATAATGGTCCATTGCAACTGGTCAAAGGACCGATCAACATCCTTTATTTTGCGTGTATTACGCGAAATGTCCTTTAGGACTTTATTTATTGGGGCATCTAAAAGTCACTTGGTTCCATGAAGAATTGTTAATTGACCCTTTCCTCTGGGCTCCTGAACTATCCCCAGCGTCAGCTACCATCTCCTCACAGCTACAGCTAACAAAGACTGAACCTCAGAAATTCTAGAACTCACTGACTGACTGACTGACTGACCGACTAACTAACTAACTGACTAACTCAGTCACTCAACAACCAGTCGCAGCAGCCCTCAAATGGTTAGTGCTACTCAATAGGCTGCATTTACGAAGGTGATAGTGACTTTTTAGAGTTTGATGTAGATATTAGTAAGGGCGAAAGATTGAAATTCTTACTGGACACAGGAGAAGAAGTTAGCCTGATAAAAAGCCCAAAATTAATAGGCACCACAGTGTTTGATCCCAATCAAAAGGTGCGGGTGAAATGTGTAGACGGGTCAGTAGTGGAAACCCATGGCACGGTGAACGCGTGCGTAAGTGAAGGCCAACACAAGGTCAGGTTTGAATTTCAATTAGTAAATAAGCAAGTAGACCTTGCTTATGATGGAATAATTGGTGGAGATTTTCTACAATTTACATTGGCCAGAATCTGTTTCAAGAGCAACAGGGTAGTATTTAATACGCCTGAGGGCGAATGGACCAAGGTAATAGGTGAGGAAAAGGGGAACACCCGTACCAACAGAGTTTGCACTATAAAAATTCCCCGAAGGTCAGAAATGATAGCGAGAATACCCGTGGAGAACGGAGTAGAAGGGGCAGAAGGAGTAATAGAAAAGCGAAAGAAACAGAAGGGGTGTATTTAGCTAGTGCCTTGACTAAGGTAGTGTACAATCAGGTTATCACTAGTATACTAAATACCAAGGAGACAGACGTAATAATAGAAATTCCCGAAATAAAATATGAAGCATGTGACGTGGACGAAGCGGAAATTTTCCAAAAATTTGGGGGGTCGTTAACCACGACTAGTAAAGGTACTCAGAATAGGACACAGGAGTTACTAGGGGCGCTGATGTTGTATAACTTGAACCACGAAGAGAAGCAGGTGATGGAGGAAGCCTGCAAAGACTATCAGGATATATTTTACTTATCAGGAGACAAATTGAGTTGCACGACCTCCGTGAAGCACTCAATAAATGTGGTACCCGGCACGAGCCCCGTACACACGAAGCCTTATCGACAACCCGAGTCGCAAAAGGCGGAAATAGAAAGCCAGGTCAGTAATTTACTAGAAAAGGGAATCATTGCAGAAAGTAGTTCGCCATGGAACAGCCCTCTACTAATTGTACCAAAGAAGGCCGACAATAGTGGGGAAAGAAAATGGCGGCTTGTAGTAGAGTTAAGAAAGCTGAATGACAAGACCATTGGAGAGGCTCACAATTACCGGATATAACAGAGATCTTGGATCATTTGGGTCAATCAAAATATTTTAGTTGTCTAGACCTAGTGATGGGGTACCACCAAATTTAACTAGAGGAAAAAGACAGGGAAAAGACCGCGTTCAGCACGAGAAACTGTCATTGGGAGTATAACCGATTACCATTCGGATTAGAAACAGCCCCCCTCGACATTCCAAAGATTGATAAATACTGTACTCTCTGGGTTGACAGGAACGCGCTATTTTGTCTTCCTTGATGATATAGTAATCTATGCAAAATCGCTGAGTGAACATGATTCAAAGCTGCGGGAACTGTTCGGACGAATTCGAAAACATAATTTAAAACTCCAACCCGAAAAATGTAAATTTCTTAGAACAGAAGTGGGCTATTTGGGACACATTATCACAGAGGAAGGAGTGCGACCAAATCCAGAAAAATAGAAGTGATTGAAAATTTCCCTAGACCGGACTCACCAAGAAAATTGAAACGATTCTAGGGTATGACAGGGTACTACCGCAAGTTCATAAGTAATTACAGCAAAATTGCTGCACCTCTGTACTCGCTACTTAGAAAAGATGCGCAATTTCAATGGGAAGATGACCAAGAAAACGTCTTCCGGAAATTAAAAGGAAAATTAACATCCAAACCTATTTTGCAGTATTCGGATTTCTCGAGGGAATTCATACTCACCACAGACACTAGCAACGATGGCATTGGAGCTAAATTATCACAGGGCCCTATCAGGAAGGACTTGACAATCGCCTATGCTAGCCAAAATTTAAATAAGGCAGAGAAAAATTACACGACTAATGAAAAGAACTTTCGGCTATAGTTTGGGGGGTCAAACACTTTCGACCTTACCTTTATGGTAGAAAGTTCACCATAGTCAGTGATCACAAACCGCTGATGTTGGTCATGAACATAAAGGACCCCGGATCCCGATTATTTAGGTGGAGGTTAAAATTAGAAGAGTGTGACTAGGAGTATAAGACGTGAGCGCTGAACACAAATGCCGACGCGCTAAGTAGAATAAATGGGTTAGTGCTCGAGGACGAGGAAAACCAAGAGGAGGTCCATAGTGAGGAAAGGAAGGAACGAATCATGTATGAATATCATGATTCACCGTTAGGTGGGCGTCGGGGAACGAACAGGACCTATAGGGCCATAAAGGATGAGTATTCGTGGCCTAACATGAAACAAGAAATAGAAGAATACGTCAAAAGATGTAAAAGCTGAGAAGTGAACAAGATGCTAAGTCCACGAGCGAAGGTCACTATGGAAATTACCACGACAGCACGGCAGCCCTTCGAGAAATGTTGTCTAGACATTGTAGGACCATTTACTGAGACGCAGGGAGGCAACAAATATATTGTAACGTGTTTCGTTACTGAATACGCCGTAGAGATGGTTAATTGGTTTATTTAACAATCTACAAATAACGGCCACAATTAATTATCACAATATTACGGGTTTCCACACTTTACAAACCCTACAACAAAGTCTCTTAGCACGATGTTCACTTGTCTTCACGTACTAATAACGCGGGAGCTATACAAGTCTCCCTGAATTACACTCCAGATATAACTTGTTATCCCGGACTATCACTGATTCTCGCACACGCGTCTGTAGCTCGTAACTTGCGAACTGAAAACTCGTTGATAACACACTCACTCTCGCTTGCTGCTCAGCTGGCTTTTATTCCGTTCGCTGTTGCTAGTGTGACGTGGCGTATAGCCTAGGACGCTGTTACCCCTTGGGACGTCACCGCTGTTGACTCGCTTTGCATAGCTTCAAGGTTGCGGGGACTCGGCTAATGTCGGCTCCGCTCGGCTCACTTCGGCTCCGCTCGTGACGTCACCGAGGGGAGAGTTGCGGGGTGATTGCTCGCCTATTACGCGAGCGGTACGTTACCGCTACGTGCAGCCGGGGAGGTAGGGGTCAACATGTCACACTGCTCCCTCCTTAAGGCTGTTCGTCCCGAATAGCCTAACGGTGCTTCCCCCGTTCCTTTTCTTTGGAGTCTGTTCTTGCAGCATCTCCTTTGTGTCCTTCTACTGTTTCTCTTCTCCCCGTTGCTCTGCTCTCCAAACGCCACATCTTCCCCCTTTTTATGGTTGCTCGTCTCGAGCAGCTCCATGATAAAGCGCAAGCCGGTCGAGGTGTACAACCAACATCCTCGACCTAGGGGTCTTCTGGATTCGGTAAACCACATCATTTATCCGGGTCAATACTTTGTAAGGACCTTCCCATGATGCCTGCAGTTTCGGCGAGTTCCCCTTTCTGCGGGTTGGGCGATAGAGCGAGACTCGGTCGCCTTCGTCGTAACCTGCGGAGTTGGCCAGTTTATCGTACCGAGTTTTCATCCGGTGGCTGGCAAGCTTCAGGTGTTGCCGGGCATAATTGTGGATGTCGTGCAGATGATCCACCAAGTCTGCTGTATAGTCGGTTGTGGGTTGTTCCTCGTCTGGGGGTACTCCAAAGAGCAGGTCGCAAGGTAGTCGTAGTTCTCGTCCGAACACTATGCCAGCAGGGGTCAGGCCCGTTGTGTCGTGAGTGGATGTCCTGTAAGCTAGGAGAAAGAGGGGTAACCTATCATCCCAGTCCCTTTGGTGCGATGAGACGACCTTCCGCAAGTGCTCCTCGATGGTCTTGACGTAGCGTTCCACCATGCCATCCGACTGCGGGTGCAGGGGTGTGGTGCCCGTCTTGCTCACTCCCAGGCGTTGCAAAACTTCTTTCAGTAGATGAGACTCGAAGTTACGGCCTTGGTCACTGTGCAACTCCCGAGGTATGCCGAAGCGGCAGAAGAAGTTGGC
>NW_019742571.1:2383-4202 GCF_002891405.2 Cryptotermes secundus | reverse complement strand
ATAGGCCCTATGTCTGGGTCTTTTAGCTGTTCCTCTCTTAGGGTAACAGGGTCCCAGCCGGCTGCCGGTAGGGTTCCAATAACGCGTATTTGCTTTACCTCTGCTCGCGTCTCAACTTTGTGGCAGTGCGCACATTGCTCTGGGCAGGTCGTCTAGAAAGGGCGTCGGCGTTGTTATGTTTTCGGCCCTGACGATGCTCCGAAGTGAAGTTGTACTCCTGAAGACACTGTATCCAGCGCGCAGTTTGTCCCTCTAAGTTCTTGAAACTCATAAGCCAGGTAAGCGCAGAGTGGTCCGTTCGCAGATGGATCTGTTGTCCGTAGAGGTAGTTGTGGAAATGTTCCAGTGTCCTCACTATGGCAAGTAGTTCTCGACGGGTGACACAGTAGTTTCTCTCTGCTTTGTTCAGCGTCTTGCTGAAATAAGCTATGACAAGCTCTTGTCCGTCCTGTACTTGAGACAGAACTTCTCCAATTCCGACATTACTTGCATCTGTGTCCACAATGAATTTCTCTCCTGGCTGTGGGTAGGCAGGATTCCAGGATGAGCTCAGTAAATTTTTAGTAGCAATCCCTATACCGAAACAAGACGCCGAAACGGTAGCAACAGAATTTGTGAAAAACATCATTCTGACGATGGGAACGCCTAAAAGACTACTAACTGACCAAGGATCAAATTTTTTAAGTGAGGTATTTAGAAGTATTTGTAGACTACTAAAGATAAAGACATTACAAACGACGTCGTTTCACCCAGAAAGTAACGGTAGCCTAGAACGGAGTCACAGGGTATTAAAGGAATACCTGAGGCACTACATTAAGGAAGATCAAAGTGACTGGGACGAGTGGATTCCCTATGCGGTACATGTATATAACGCATCCACACACACTTCCACTGGGTATACACCGTTCGAATTAGTGTACGGATTCAAGGCAACCGTGCCTTCTGTGCTACAAGAACCCCCCAGTGTACAGTACAATTATGATGAGTTTGTAACCGAATTAAAGTGTCGGTTACAAACAGCACACATGATAGCAAGAGAAAACCTACTAAAATGTAAGGAAAGTAGTAAAGAACACTACGACAAGAATTCAAGAGTACCTTCGTTTCAAGTAGGGGACAAGGTACTACTGTATGATGAAACCGTCTGAAGGGGGAGGTCTAGAAAACTTTCATCCCAGTGGTTAGGCCCCTACGAAATCATTAATCTGGCCAGGGTAAACGCCACCATTAAGAAAGGGCTAAATTGCCAGAAGGTACACTTAAACAGACTAAAGATGTTTTATTAGGTCAGGAATTAGAGGACATGAACAAACATTTTTACTTTTCAGATGCATGGTAGGAGAAAAACCAAAACGATCGAGAAAAAGAAGGGGAGCACTAAAATTCATCGGTCAGATAAGCAAGATTTTATTCGGCACACTAGATGCAGATGATGCGGACTATTACAATGAACAGATTAATCAGTTCGAGAAAAATTCAGAAGATCTGACTAACTTAATGAAGCAACAACTATCTATCGTAAGGGCATCGCTTGGGACCTTTAACGATACGATATCTGATTTCCATGTACGGAATTTATAGGTTGGGACGGTTCATTTTGGGACGATGGCATAGAAGTAACATGGTAAGGGCCCTTATGGGGCCGGTAGAAGATGTAAAGCTATCCACCAAATCAAGCGGGGCAGGAAATATATATATACATATTTATTATTTACTGCAATTGGGCTTATGCCCGGTGGCAGTGTTTACAAAAGTGGACATACATTCAACAAAGATACATCACATACGTCTCAAGAAATAATTTTCACAGTACAGTACA
>NW_019742571.1:0-2176 GCF_002891405.2 Cryptotermes secundus | reverse complement strand
GCAAATTTAGCAGCTTTATTTTGAACGCGGTCTAACGCAGTGATCTGACATTCCCTGTATGGATCCCAGCACGCCGCCCCATATTCGAGAATGGGACGTACTAGCGACGTGTAGGCTAAACTTTTGGTATTTTTATTACCCCTTTTCACAATACGCATTACAAAATGTAGTGCCCTCCAGGCTTTTCGGACCGTGTAATTTACCTGATCAGCCCAGCTTAAATCACTTCGTATGATAATTCCCAAATATTTGCAAAAGCTAGCTTCAGGAATATTTTGGTCCCCAAGAGAGTAATTTAACGGATCCTTCGTCCGTGCTCTCGTGAAGCTTATTGCCTTACTTTTATTCGGATTTATTTTCATTTCATTTTCTACTGCCCAGTTTCCCAATCTATCCAGATCTGTCTGTAATTTTTCTGTATCGTTGACATTTAATATTTTCCTATATACTATACAGTCATCTGCGAAAAGTCTAATTTTTGATTCAATGTTCCTCCATATATCGTTTACATAAGCTAGGAACAAAAGTGGGCCCAGAACGCTCCCTTGAGGTACACCTGATGTCACTCTAACTTCCTCTGAGTATTGCCTCCCTACTCTAACTCTCTGGGAACGACCTATCAGAAATTCCCTAATCCATACGACTACCCTTGAGTCCACGCCCGATGCTGCAATTTTATTTAGCAGCCGGTCATGAGGAACAACATCAAACGCTTTCGAAAAATCTATTATAATCGCGTCCAGCCTGACTGCTTCATCTAGGGCGTCTGATATGTCCTGACAGACTGTGATTATTTGGCTCTCGCACGAGTTTCCCGGTTTGAAGCCGTGTTGCCCCTCGTACAGCCAATCGCTCTCTTCCCACACTTGTGTTAAATATCCCGCTATGACGTGTTCCATTTGTTTGCACACCACTGAGGTTAAACTGACCGGCCTGTAATTTTTGGCTACGGAACGATCGCCTCCTAGTAAACAGGAACCACTATGGCCTTTTTCCAGTCACTTGGTATAATGCCGTTGTTAATCGTTACGTCTAGCAATCGCGCCAGGTACGGAATCATGGCTTCCCCACCCATTTTCAGAATTTCACCAGGAATACAGTATGGCCCCACTGATTTCTTCCTCCCTGTCATTGCCAACCGCTTCCTAATAATGCTAATGTTAATGGTGAAAGGGTTTTCCGAGTAAGTTGGATTTATTTCCGGGATGTCCCGCTCGCAGCTGAAGACAGAAGCATAATAATTGTTTAAATTATTTGCCTTCCCTACGGGATCTGTGATGTGCCCTCCGTTACAGTCTTTGATCGTTGGAATATTTTCCTTGTTTCGTTTACGTCTATTTACATATCTGTAAAACTCCGTCCAGGATTTACTTTCATTTTGTAATACTGAGCTCAAGAATATTTCGTGTGCACTTCTTTTCGCTGCCAGCAATTTCTTCGATAGACTTTTTAGTTCCATTTGGTACCGCTCGCCTAATTTCCTCCTGTTGTAAGCTCTTCTGACCTTTACTTTTAGACGCTTTACTTCCTTGTTGTAGTATTCTGGATCAGGATTTTCTTTCAGAATTTTATGTGGAACAAACGTTCGATACCATCAAAAACTATGCACTTGAAATTGTTCCATATGTCCTCTACACAGCTACCATTACTTGCCCATATTGGTAATTTATCCCAGAGAAAACTTTGTAGCCCTACAACATTTGTTTTGTGGTAGGCAGGTACTGATCCTTTCTCGTGAGTCATAAAACCATTTTCCTCCCATTTCATTTCTAATAGCACCCCGTAATGATCACTGATCCCCTGTATAGTATCGCAAGATATAAGTTCACTTTCAGGTCTAACAAGGTAAACGTCCAGTAATGAATGTGTAGATTGTNGGAATGCTACTTTTATCTGTGTGTCTTTGAAAAGTTTAACACCAGATATAAAGAACATATACATGATATTAGAAATAATAATAGCAATTCCGGGTACTCAAATCACATACTAAATACAGGACATGCATACAGAACAATAACAGAGGTAATGGAAGTTGTAACAATGGGAAAGAAAGGCAGACATTTCAATACATTAGAGAAATACCATATATATAAAATAAATAAGAAAGCCTACACATGAATGACACACACACAGAGACACACAATCCCATATTTCAAACGATACACGAAATCTATAC
>NW_019742570.1:0-739 GCF_002891405.2 Cryptotermes secundus | reverse complement strand
TTCGATCTCCGGAGGTCTGGATTTCTCTCTCTCCTTGATCCTTCATCACTGTCCCTCAATGGTATCGCTTCCAATCTTCGTGACAAACTCTCATTACTGGTTTTAATATTGATTTTGATAAAATTTCCAGTTCCACTGGCTTCTGCAGGAAGGCTTAAACATTCCGTTTTTGCGGCTATTGCCCTTAGTATTTTGCTTTTCCTCCAACGGGTTACAACGAATTTCACAAGTCTGTATAAACCGTATAATATTACTACAGTGATCACAATGTACATTAGCACTGAATAAGTTTTGCGGTACTGGATATGTTTCCGTTTCCATTCTTTTCCTTTTGCAAGGTTCTCCAACTCGGAGATCTTATAACTAGCAAATTTCAGGTCTTCCATGTGCGTTACCACAGTTTCAAGTTCATATCTAATTCAATATGACTCAAGTTAATTGATGTACCGAACTGTTCACAGCATTCAAATAGAGATTCCACTTTGGATAAGAAATCTCCGTGTTTCGAGGTATTTACTTGAATAGTGTTTTGGGTAGTCAACAGGGCTGTTTTACTGTATCCCTTACATCCCAGTTGAATACTCAACTTTCCACTGCCTCTAAGCACTGTGTTTACAGGTTCCCTTTCTGGACATAAATCGTAATGTCATCTCTAGATGGTATGAAATAAATCCATTTCTTTCTGTAACTGGGACCAAACCGTATGTATGATTTGTACAGTTCTAGTACTTAGAGCTGA
>NW_019742569.1:0-1447 GCF_002891405.2 Cryptotermes secundus | reverse complement strand
TGGGAATGTACGGATGAGTAGTCCACCGAAAGCCCGCCCACTTTAAGCCAGTTTCTTGCATGGCTCAATCCTATAACCTGTAGATGGAGATGCTAATTTCCCCCCAAACGATGGGTTACTTTCCCCGTAGAGCAAGACGTTTCATACCGGAAGATTAGAACTCCTTGTTCCTTAGAGTGTTAGCTGCACATCATTTCTCTCGCATATGGTCGCTTAGTGTACTGTTTAATAATTAAGGAGTTGAGAATTATTTTTGTTTAATTAATTAAGAATTCGTAACTTGTAATATTGAATCTAAAGGAGTTAGTAGTATGTAATTTGGACACATTAAAGGGAGAAAAGCCAGTGTAGAGGAACATTTGCTACAAATGGAGACTTGCTGTTGGCAACTAAGGTTCTGTTTTCAAATGACTTTGATCTCTGATCCCTGCTTAATACCAGGAATGGAATACTGATGGCTCTCCGACCATAAGGCGGAGTAGCGTGGCAAGGAATTGTTCAAATTGCTGGTCAGCGCCCTCTGTGTCCCAGCCAATGGGCTACAGGCAGGGTCTGCCCGCAGCCTGCTGCTGCATCACCTGTGGCTTCGTACTATGTTAATCGCACACGTTTCGAGATGACTCGTGACTGCGTTGGTCAGTGCTGGGTAACGGAAACAAATCATCATCTTGTAGTTATCTGCTACTTAATGGCGATGTCAGTAAATCACACTCACTGTGTATGTTGTGTCAACTGACTGGATGATATGTAGGTGCTCTCGGCCGGGACACTGTGTACGTGAGCTTGTTGGTGGCTGTACACACTTCGAAACGTATTCTGCTCTGTGGTGTCAGATGGAATTGGAATTGTCAGTATTAGTGATGTTTATGTTACTCTCTCCGGAGAAAACTGACTACAATTTCAATATCACAGACTATATTTGGTGGAGTTAGTAATAGTATTAGTGGTGCCACTGTTATGATTGTTCTTATGTAGTAAACTATATTTAATGTATGTGCGCTAGCTCATACGCATGCAGCATAGCTTGTATTCTGCATAATTGCATTTTCAATTGCCAGAGAAGAGTTGCAGTTGCTACAATTACGTCCAGGTATGGGAAGTACAGTAGAACCTCGCTTAACAAGCATAATTCCTTCCAGAATCTTANCTCATAATGCAAAACACTTGTTAAGCGACACATTTCTTCCCATATAAATTAATGTAAAATACGATAATGCGTACCATGCCCAAAAAAACACTAAAAAAATTTGATGTATAAAGTTTATTCAAAGAATATTATATACAGAGTGTCCAATGAGGAATGTGCCAAATTTCGGGAGGGTGTTCCTTATGTTAAAATATGACGATATAACCCAAAACACCAATGTCCAAAGTTGAACGGTTACGGATATAATGGCCAGACAAGTGTGAAACTTTGACCAGTGTTACACACTTGTTGATTACAAAA
>NW_019742568.1:0-726 GCF_002891405.2 Cryptotermes secundus | reverse complement strand
GAATTAGGTACAGGTTTTTTCGTACATAAGAGAATCGTATCAGCACTTAAGGGAGTAGAATTCGTCAGTGATAGGATATCATATTAAACACTAAAAGGTCACTGGTGTGATATCATTGTTATGAATGGTCACGCCCCAACAGATTATAAAATTGATGACATAAAGGATAGATTCTATGAAGAACTAGAACATGTATTTGATAGATTCCCGAAGTACCCTATGAAAATTTTGTTAGGAGATTTCAATGCCAAAGTAGAGAGGGAAGACATTTTCAAACCAACAATTGAGAATGAGAGTTTGCATGAGATTAGTAATGATAATGGAGTTAGAGTAGTAAATTTTGCCACATCAAAAAATCTTACCGTCAAAAGTACAATGTTCCCGCATCGTAACATCCATAAATGCACTTGGACATCTCCTGACTGGAAGATACACAATCAAATAGACCATATTTTGATAGATAGGAGACGGCACTCAAGTTTACTTGATGTCCGAACATTCAGGGCAGCAGATTGTGATACTGACCACTACCTGGTGGTGGCAAAGGTTAGGGAAAGACTAGCAGTGAGCAAACAAACAACACACAGAGTTCATATGGAGAGGTTCAATCTCAAGAAATTACGTGAGGTAGAGGGCGAACAGGTCACGGTAGCCGAGCGGTCTAAGGCATGTATTGTATTCGCACGCTCGGAAGCCGAGATCGTGGGTTCGAATCCCACTCAGGGC
>NW_019742567.1:97017-97172 GCF_002891405.2 Cryptotermes secundus | reverse complement strand
CCCGCCACCATCTTGGGTCACGACAGAGGAGAGAAAAATCTGGTGACAGATGTGGGGTTGCAAATTTGTGAAGTGTAAGAATTCTACGTGTAGTTGCAAATCGGTGAAGTGAAAGAATTCTGCAGATTTTAACCAATACAGATAGAGGAAAAACC
>NW_019742567.1:94427-96919 GCF_002891405.2 Cryptotermes secundus | reverse complement strand
CCAAAGGAAGTCATCGCCAGGACGATTTCCGACGCAAGGACGCCGGTTTACGACGCTTCCAAGAAGGCGTCTATCCGACGAAGGTGGTTTCCCATTGCTGTGCGGTACCAGGGCGATTCCAAGAACGGGACGTCATTCCTGGACGCGGGCAAATATGTGCCTGTCAGGTGGAGGTACTGAGCTGTTGTAGACGTGACGCCGTTAGACTGGCCAATAGTCGGCATCCGAGTCTGCGTTGCCAGAGGGTGTGTCCAGCTTCGCTTGAGAGGCAAGCGAGGCGTGAAGACAACCATTGGAGGCGGGAGCAATCTAGTGCACAAGGTAAGTCACTCTTGCTCACCTGTTCCTCCTGTCCACGTCTGTATATCTGAAAAAAAAAATGGCTGACGAATATATAAGAGTCAGTGATGCTTTCAAATTGGTAGCTGAACCATTTAGCGGCGACAAACGCAAATTGAAAGAGTTTTGCGAAAACGTCGATGCAGCTTTTGGGCTAATTGACCCAGATAAATATGATTTATTTTACAAGTATGTACGCACGCGTATAACAGGCGAGGCGAAGGCAAAATTAATTGTTCGGCAAGATGCCGATGATTGGGCTAGTGTTAAGGCCATTTTGAAGGAGCATTATGCTACTTGGAGAACATTAGATTTTTACGCTTGTCCCATGTTCAACGCCCGACAAGCCAAGCATGAAACAGCTGCANGTAAGGCATGCTTCATACAGGGACTGGCGAATGAACGAATACAGACCGTAGTTCGTGCTAGGAACCCTACACATATTACAGAAGCCGCTGAGATAGGTACTGAGGAAGAAAGCGCATTACTTTCTGCTAAAGAAAAGGTACATAGCGTATCTCAGTACAATGACCGAAGTAAAGATGTGCGTTGCAATAATTTCCGACGTTTCGGTCATAGGGAAACACAATGCTTCCTGACTGGCAGATCGAAAGAGGTGAAAGTGGCAGCTTCTGCAGAGAAAGTTTGTAATTTTTGTAATATGCTAGGTCATGTCGCATATAAATGTTGGAAAAAGAAAAAGCGACATGGAAACTTTTCTGGAAATGAAAACCGCAGAGCTATAGAAAGCGTAGATGGGAAGCTTGCGATAGTAGCGGGGAACAAACGGAATGTGTTTGCCAAGACAAACAGTTGCCGTGAGTTTCCAGACGCCGATAATCTAACTGACTTAGGTTCAGATATGTATGTTAATTTAGCCAAACCACGACCACGGTCGGCCGTTGGTTGTGATCCGCCTTGTCGAAAGTCGACTGAAGGCCGGGAAGGGGAGCTCGTCCTCGGGGCTATGAGTGGCAGCTATGCCGATCAGAATGTCAGTAGATTAGACGAAAAGAAACGGAAATTTGTAGTAGTTAGTAATTCCGTCAGCACTGAGAGTGCCTGTGGTAAAACCAGTTCATCGAATGGAGTTTTCAACTCCGAAGGTGAGGATTTACAGGTCAAAACGACCTCACGTGAAATGCGCGTGAACAGCTATAGCGAACAGGTTTGCGCCACAGGGTGTGAAACTGAGGAAAACCATGATGGTAATATTCTCATTACCGTGGCTGGCATAGATCAACCATTGAGGATGTTAGTCGACACGGGGGCACAAATATCCGTGATAAAGCGAGGGTTGATACCAGAGGATGTTCCCATTCATAGAGATAAGCAATATGAAATTGCCGGAATAACAGTAGGTTCGATTAACACACTTGGGAGCGTGAACTTAACCCTCCATGATCGCACGTATAAATTTCAGGTAGCGCCTGAGGAAATACAGTTGACCGAAGATGGCTTAATAGGCGGAGATATCCTAAAGGATTCGGTAATCTACAACAGGGAAGGATATGTGGATATTAACGGGCACCGTTATAACTTTTGCCGGAAAAACGACGAGCCTATCATTTTGAAACCGCGAGCGGAGACAATCGCAGCGGTTACAATTGACTTGGATACCGGACTAGGAATTGTGGATAAACAAGAAATTTATCCAGGTGTGTATGTAGCCAGTTCCCTGTCGCAGGTCAACATAAATAAGGCTATAGTGAGCATTCTGAATTCCACAGAGGAAGCCATGGAGATAAGTGATTTTACGCTCACTGCCACGAAGTGGAGTGAACAAATCAGTGTGCGAAAAATCAATTCCCAAATTCATGATAATAACGAAAGTGTGTTATCTCGCAAGAAACGGGTCAGAGAACTGATTAGGACAGACCACAAGGTAGAGAGTAACAAGAAATCTATTCTGGAAATCTGCGAGGATTTCCATGATATTGTAACGGACGAAGAATAGTCGCTGCAAGAAGAGTAGCCGAAACAACGGGAGACAAAGCAAGCACAGCTACGGGACGGAAAAGGAACGGGGATGCACCGCTAGGCTATTCGGGACGAACAGCCTTAACGAGGGAGCAGTGTGACATGTTGCGCAAACGAGAACCCCCCCCACCAGCAGCAGTGACGCGGCGGGTGAGTCAGCGCTCCCCTCCCCC
>NW_019742567.1:77862-92082 GCF_002891405.2 Cryptotermes secundus | reverse complement strand
CACAATGAGAGATTGAGGGAACTATTTCAGAGATTCCGCGAAAGCAAATTGAAGATTGAGCCATTCAAGTGTGAGTTCTTGAGGGCCGAGGTTCAATTCCTTGGTCACGTCGCCACTGACGAGGGGCTAAGGCCGGATCCTAGAAAGACGGAGGCAGTGCGAAACTTCCCCGAACCCAAGACAGTTAAAGAACTGAAGGGATTTTTAGGGCTCTCCTCGTATTACAGACGTTTCATTCACAACTACAGTAGGGTGGCAAAACCTCTGTATGAGTTATTGAAGAAGGACGCGGTATACGACTGGAAGGAACCACAGCAGAACGCTTTCCAGACGCTGAAAGAGCTGTTGATTAAGGCTCCTATCTTACAATATCCGGATTTTTCGCGGCCGTTTATTATTACCGCCGATGCTTCAGGCGACGCCGCCGGTTGCGTACTGAGCCAGGGAGAAACAGGAACAGATCTCCCGATAGCATATGCTAGCAGGACCTTTAATAAGTCCGAAAGAAATTATAGCACAACAGATCGAGAAATGGCCGCCATTATATGAGCTGTAAAACAGTTTCGACTCTATGTACTCGGTAGACATTTCAACATTGTAACTGACCACAACGCCTCAAATGGGTGTTCCATGTTAAGGAACCTAGTTCACGTTTATTAAGATGGCGAATTAAACTTGAAGAGTATGACTTCACGATATATTACCGGTCAGGTAAAACAATATCGCATGCCGATTTCTTGTCTCGCAGTCACAAAGCAGATGCTAGTGAGGGCGTTGACAGGGAAGCAGGATCGAGGGGTCAGGAGTTGACAGGGACCGCTACAAACGAAAAAAAATGACAGTCGATTCCGAAGATTCTGGGAACTTTAGCGAACCCTCTGATTCTGAGAAATAGAATATTATTATAAGAGAATACCATGAATCTCTTATAGGTGGGCACACGAGAATCTCAAAAACATATGAACGGCTGAAACCCTACGTAAGTTGGCCAAATATGCGAAGGGACATAGAAAATTATGTAAGGAAATGTGCATCGTGCCAGAGGAATAAGCACACAGTTCCCTACACGAAGATGGCAATGGAGGTTACTGACACTCCGTATGCCCCTTTTGAAAAGATTAGCTTGGACTGCATGGGTCCCCTGCCTTTAACGGAACAAGGGAACAAGTCCATTCTCACATACCAGGACCAGCTATTCAAGTACCTGGTAGCCATTGCGCTTCCAAATCAAGAAGCCGTAACGATAGCGAGAGCGCTAGTCGACAATGTAATCACTGTGTTCGGATCGCCGGGTTCGATTCTCACAGACTGCGCCTCGAATTTCACCGGAGAAGTAATGCGGCACTTATGCAAACTTTTAAGAATTTCGAGAGTTAATACAACTCCATTTAGGCCTCAGAGCAATGGCAGTGTCGAAAGATCGCACGCAGTAATTACAGAATATCTGCGTCATTTTATATGCCACGAGCAGAATGATTGGGATACACTGTTGCCAACGGCAGCATTCGTTTATAATACGACTCCCCATACGAGCACTAAATACTGTCCATTCGAGTTGGTTTTCGGAGGAAAGCCTTCGATGCCAGGACTGCTACAACGCCGTCCCAGTTGCTCTAGCTACGACGAGAGAGAAGACTTCGTGAGCAGCTTAAAGGAGAGACTACAGTACAGCCATGAGGTAGCGCGGAAGGCGCTACTAAACTCGAAGGAAGTGTTTAAAAGATATTATGACCAGAAGGAAAATACGGTTACGTTCCGCGAAGGTGATCTTGTACTTCTGCTACAGCAACATGTCGGACGAGGTCGCTCTAAGAAACTTTCTTCCCCGTGGATAGGACCAAACACCGTGGTCGAAGTCACAGGTGTAAATTGTGTATTACGTTCAGGTACAAAAAGAGGAACCTTCAAAGTGCACAGCAACAGACTGAAGCTTTTCAATTAATTTCAGCTTGACATGCGACTCGAGACGCTGTTGATTTTGAGCACGACGTGCGTCGCCGTCGTCGCCGTAGCGTTCACACTCAAGAACTATGAGGACACGCCCGGACTGTACTATGATCACATAGGTCAGGTGCAACTATACACTTCAGAATGGAAGCTTGTAACGTATGTACGAGTAAACATATCGAAATTGGAGACGACTTACAATACGCTTGTAGATTTTGTCGCTCAGACTGGAGCAATGTGTAAAGAATTGCCACCTGAAGCCATGTCAGTGGGACCTGTCCCTGATGAATCAGAGCGTACTGAGAATTCATAGACCGAGGCGCATAATTTCCGAAATTACTAAGAATAAAGAGGTGAGGTCTTTCATTTCGATAATACGCATACACATGCTAAAAGAACTAAAAGAGGTGTTTTTAATTTTATTGGAGCAGTTTCCAAAATTTTATTTGATACTTTGTCAAGTGAAGACGCTGATTATTACCAAAACAAAATAAGCGAATTAGAGTCCGAGCAACTTTCAATGCTAAAGGTAGCCAAGGAACAAATGACTGTTGTGCGTTCCACATTGCAGACGGTAAATTACACATTAGACGATATTGCAGCCAATGAACTGCAAATAAACAAGAACTCTAGAACAATGCAGAAACAAATAAATGAAAACGTGGAGAAGACAAACCAAGCGTTTTCGCAAACCACTCTTTTGATTGCAACTAATCAACACATGATAATCATTGAACACTTGATTGGTCAGCTGAAGGAAGGGTATGACACATTGTTATTTGCAATTATTTTTGCACAGAAAGGAATATTATCACCTCAAATAATCACCCCTGGAGATATTATAAGAGCCTTTCAGGATTCCCATTCGATCCTTCCACGTGACCTTTCCCTTCCTAACACCGCAAGAGTGGCTTACGAACATGTATTGATGAACATAATTGATATTGATGTGTTTCTAAATAACAATCTTTTGGGTTACGTCCTGAAGATACCCTTAGTGAACACTGCTGTGTACCATTTGTACAAACTGATTCCATTTCCCACGAAAGTTAATAACAGTGAAAATATCTTCGTTTCATTGGAAGTGAAGAGGATTTTCTCATGATAGATACATTGAAACAAGTGTATGTTAAACTGAATGAATTAGAATTAGATGAGTGTAAGGTTATTTCGCCAGACTGGCTTGTATGTAAACAGACATTCCCTGTAAAATCCACACATGTTCACCAGGAATGCGAGGTCAGGTTGTTAGAGCCCACCACAGGAATTCCGTTAGACTCCAAAAAGAAAATAATTTCTCTTGATAATGTAACCTGGTTACCCCTTACTCATAATAAGTGGATATTTGCCACGTCACACAGGGAAAGGGTGACAATTTTGTGTAAGTTTTTGAACCCAGTGACATAATTCTACAAGGTACAGGTGTATTGTCAATGTTTGGCAGATGCGATGCCTTAGGGCTAAACACAAAAGTACAGACCCACATGAGTTTCACGAGTAACAGAACCGATAAGGATTTTATTCCCAGTGTAACACTGCATTATTATTGCTGTGAGCATTTAGGATCCAGAGTAAAGCTCGATACAATGAGATTCATACCTGACGTACGATTGAAAAATAGTTTAGGTCATTCAAATGCGTTCAAATACGCTAGTCGATCTGTTGACCAGGTAGAACAATTAATAATTCAAAATGAAGCTGAACTGAACAGAAACCATAAAATTGATCATTTGAAATTCCTTTCCTACCTGGGAATAACAACTATGGTAGTCATGATGTTATTAATCTGTTGTTGTTTCTGTAAAAAGTGTAACTTGTTGAAAAGGCTTTTGGACGATGACTGTTGTGGCAGAATCTGTATACGCCAAACGGTCATAAATCAAAGAGAACTCAAATCATCAGATGAAAATATAACAGATAGATTTCTTGACCAGGAGACTCGCAGTCAGAGCCTGAGATCGCTCCCAGCTGCAACAAGCCTTGAGATGACAGAATTTGATCCAGTACCAATGGTAAGCACCCACTCAGGGGTGCGTAAGACATATAAACGTAGATGGTAGATTTATGTTTCTGTAATCTGTAGTATATATAGCCTATATTTGTGTTGGGAAATATTAGCACCTGTTTTTGCAAATGTTTCCATCTTAAAGGGGGGAGGTGTTGCGGGGTTCGCAACCCTTCTTAATTTTTTCAATTTTAGGAACTTGAGTCTGATGTCTGGGGTCATGCCCTCTACTAAATTTACAGCACGTCAAGAGGTTGACCTGCTTCCTCAGAGAAAGAATGTTATATCTACCCCTGCCATTCCATAAATTAGTGGGGTCCTGGAGTGTTTCGTCTGGGACCTATCCTTCAACAGCAGCTGGTGTAATCTGATCTGCGTGAGGGTTCATGTCTCGGGACATTGGTCTGCAAGTTTAGTTTTAGATAGTTTTTAAGAAGAAGAGGGAAGTTGAAGGGTGCATTTTGTCGGGGTTGGGGCTATGGGAAGGCTGGCCAGGCTTACGTCCACCAGCGCTTGTATGTAATATACACTAAGAATCAATAAATCCTCTATTATCTGTAGTGAGTATTTGCTCTTTGTGGTTGGAATACCCGCTCCAGCAGCCAACTGACCATCACCATCACTGAATTATTACGCTATCGCTCGGCCAACATAATTCAGTCGACCCGCCACCATCTTGGGTCACGACAACCCATCCAAGTACTAACCACGCACAGTGTTGCCTAACTTCAGTGACCGAAAGAGAACCGGTGTTTTCAACATGGTATGGCCGTTGATACGTACTCATTCTCAAAACTCCTTTCTTCAGGGATCTAAATATAGCCTTGCCGTACAATTTCGCATGTGCGTGGTGTTCATTTCCCCTCGTGATATTCTGATACTCATTGCGTCCGTTATGCCTGTGCAGTTCTAAGACGTCAGGTAAGACGGAACCCTGAAGAGCGCACAGACATTCCGTTTTGTTCCAAGTCTTCACGGAACGTGCACGGAGCAACATGTTGGAGGAACTTTTAATTTACACCGCTCTGGCGTTAGCTTTGAGATCAAAAACTAAAAAGGAAAGGACCAGGTCAAAATGGGCAAAGGCTTGGTTACTTAAACGAAATAACCTCTCGCATATAAATTTACTGAAATGTTTAACTCCTGAACCGGGTGATTATTACAATTACTTGAGGGTGGACATTGAGATTTATTTACATCTTCTTCATTTTGTAGCTCCACATATCAGAGAGAATGATAGTGCAATGCAATCCAAATTGCTGACAGTCCCTCTGGTTAGTTCTTGTCCGTTAGAAAGAAAGGTAATCGTAGTACCAAAAATTTCGCGCATAATTACCATCTGTTCCATTGCCAGACTTCTGAGAATCGCTGACACTCTTCAGTTCTTTCCGAAAACTACTTCGTAGTGAATTCATTTTTTACCACTGCTTCCTTTGTTTCTTCGGGATCAATTTCCGATAGCTTAACTCGTGAACTGTTCATAGGCAACATTTTTTGTTTTTTTGTTTTTATCAGAGTACTCTTTGTTTTTGATCCTCCACAATCACGGATGACTACAATGCAGCTGAATGAATTCGCTCAAAAATCCTCGGGGTACGTTTCTCAAGTCCGGCAAATCGACGTGCGCCGTTGGAACGATTACTTCAAACTTACGCTAGAACCATAGGCCCCACACCGGCACCAACTTGCAGGAGACATGCCTGTACACGTACAGAAAAATCAGTCGCTGTCAGAATTACTTTAAGACAAGACGGTACAAAACGAAATGTCTGTGCGCTCTTCAGCGTTGCGTCTTACCTGAGGTCTTAGAACTGCACAGTAAAAACGGACTCTATGAGTATCAGAATATCATGAGTTGAAATGAACACCATGCACATGCGGAAATGTACGGCTAGAACATATTTAGGTCCCTCATGTAAGGAGTTTTGAGAATGAGTATATATCAACGGCCATACCATGTTGAAAACACCGGTTCTCCTCCGATCACCGAAGTTAAGCAACATTGGGCGTTTTCAGTATATGTATGGGCAACCGCCTGTGAACTCCACGTGTCGTTGGTTTTGTTTTTAATGATTATTTATATTATTACCACTACTATTTGAAGTCTAAATTATCAATTCTTTATGTTCCTATTAGTTCCACTTCGGCGAGAGTTTCGGATGCTCTAACGGCTTAACATAATATAACCATCTACTGACACACATACACGAAATATCCCGGGGTTACAAACTGGGGCTTTGTTGTACTCCAAACAACATATACAATATAAAGCGTATAACACATATCAATTTTTTTTACCAAAACGCTATTTTCTCTCGAAGTACAAAATCGTCCCATATTACTTTTTCCCTAATTTTCTTACTCACTCATGTAGCTGAGCCCTTCTGGAATATTCGCCATTTCTGCAGCTACTCAAGGAATTTCCAGCATATTATTGAACCCGAAGCTTCATCACCGTGTTCACAAGAACCCTCCACTGGTCCCTATCCTGAGCCAGGTCCATCCAATCCGTACCATCCCATCCTACCCCTTTAAGATATACTGTATACTTGTCCACACTCCTACGCCTTGCTCTTCTCTGTGGTCTCTTTCCTTCTGGCTTTCCCGCAAATATCCTATACGCATTCCTCGTCTTCCCCATTCGTGTTACATGACCTACCCACCTCATCCTCCTTGACTTGATCATTCTAATTATACTTGGAGAAGATTACATGTTATGAAGCTCCTCATTATGCAGTTTTCTCCAGCCTCCTTTCACTTCATCTCTTTTCAGTCCAAATATTCTCCTCAACACCATGTTCTCAAACACCCTCATTCTATGTTCCTCCTTTAATATTAGAGACCAAGTTTCACACCCATACAGAACCACAGGCAAAGTTATAGTTTTTTATATTCTAATTTTTATCTTTTTTGACAACAGACAAGAAGACCAAATGATCTGGACTGAGTGGTAGCAAGCATTCCCCGAGTTCAATCGCCTCTTATTTTCCTCCTGAATCAGGTTTCGATCTGTTGTCGTTGTTTCCAAATATCTGAACTGTGCCATATTTTCAAAACATCTGTTTCCTCTCTTTATGTCATGATTTTGCTTTTATTTGGTGACGAGAATGTAACATGTACTTAGTTTTCTCTATGTTTACTTCTAGACCAACCTCTTTACTTGCATCATTTAAATTTTGTGTGTTTTTCTCTATGGTATCTACATTATCTCCCAGTAGATTCACAGCATCTGCATTGACCAACATCTGATGTGTCCCGTTTAATTTCAGTCCCACCTGCTTATTCAATATATTCACAGCTTCCCTCCAAACCTGGAGGCCGTCTCCTCCATCCGCAACCTGAGGACGGGCCATGCCGTGGTGACCTTTTATCCGAACTTACTAACTTACTTGATCTTGTTCTACTTCCAATCCAAGTTTTGTCACAACAAGCCCATTCTAGTGTTGATAAGTTTTATGAATGAAATACAAGTATATTTTGTTTCCCTGAGAGTAATTTCCTCCCGAAAGTATCGAGTGCAGTAAGATTGCACACGACAGGTTTTGCCAGTCTTGACGGTCGGGAGACTGGTAGAGGGCAGCTTCCATAAGCATCCAGTCAATCTTCTTCCATATCTACGCGTATATCTCTCGGAGAAAGCGTGTCCATGTATTATTTTACCCCCAGGAATCAGAACTCCTTTTGTTCCACTGGTCTTTCTTGTATGCACTGATTGCAACCCTCCGATGTCTGGTAAGTTCCGCATCCATCACACAAATGGTGCTCTCGCTATTGGTTACAACGTCCACGCGAAACGTAACAATCGTAGTGCTGCATGCATAGCTGCTGGTCTCCGTTAAACAAACAAACACATACAGAAGGGCACGCAAATATAAATTTCACATGCAAGTATAATCAGAACTTAGGTGCACGGACGATAATGGAATTCGGTATCAACACTGAATGAAAGAAGTGTTTTTGAAGAGATAATTAGTTAGGTATTTCAGTAATAAAACAGTATTACTTAATCCATCATATCCGCGTACATTTATCACTGTTCCTCGTTTACGCAGACACGTTTTGGTTGCATAAGCCATCATTAGCGCTCACATAAAGGAGTCATGTGCAGTCATCAACCTTGCAGTTTTATCTACCATCTTATGTAATTACGTAATACTAATTTAAACACTAGCTGTTATTAACATTTAAATGTCGTTTTCATTAGTAACAGGTAGAATTATAAAAGCAGCGCTTATTAAAAGAGAACTTCGTGATTTCAAAGCTATATTCAAGCATAGAAGATGAAATTTTGATTATGTGGATGTGAGTATACATGTAGAATTCATATGCAAAATATAATACAAATTCGAAAGAGCAATGCTGACATACGTGCAGTATTAAAATTTAAAGCTCGTCGCAGACCACAGCAACCGCTGCACACCGTAGATTAACTTTATTAATGAAGAATGAATCTGTTGTTGTAGAGCTGATATTGTATACGTCGCCAGTAAATAAACATCAAGGCCCAACCATTGTACGCAGACATCACGAGCGCAATATGGAAGCGCCGTACATTCAGAATTGTAGTGTTCATCCATCTTTACTTCAGCATAAAATAAGCAGACTGATTAGAGTTGTCGGGATAAGGAAATTTCTCCAACTTTCAATGCTGATAAAACCGTCCACTCTTGTGGGCTATGGTTGGGTAAACGGGGTAACCTTGAGGTTGGAAACCGCTTCGCTTCATTTTGCGCGCTGAAGCCGTGTAGAGTAACCCGCGCGTGGTATGTAGGTTACTAGGTCCCCCTCTCGTTCCGAAAGTTGATGAGAGCCATGGGCGCTGGTTGAACCGGAGTTGAAGGTCCTCAAGCTCTAGGTAACTGCAGGTCTCCAGTCAATGTCCTCCTTCGACGATCTCGCTGAAATTAAGTCGACATAAGAGGTATAAGCCACGCTGTTCCTCTTTCTTTTAATGGTTATGTAAATACGTAGATGTTCGTCTAACGGTACACAAAACGTTTGGCTCAAAATAGGTCTGAAAACGTTAATGCTAAAACGAGATATCTCTTTCAGAATCGCTGTACTCTGTATATATGAACACTGAACTGACATATGTAGGACTAGTTTTAGGTTATTTTATATATATATATATTTTTTTTTAATTTCTTGGGTTGGGGTGAGACCGAGTCCATTTGGTACGTCGGGCAATGAGTGTCTTATTTTACAAGCCCCGGCCGATGGGTGATGAGTGTGGAGCAGTCGGTGGAATGAGAATTGACAGTGGACACCGAAGCAGCCGGAGAAACCTGCCCCAATACCATTTTATCCACCAGAAATCCCACATAATATCAGCTGAGCTCGAACCCGGGTCGCCGCGGTGGGAAGCCAGTGACTAACCGCCTGAGGAGCTATGGCACTGCCTTTTATACAGACATCCATGCTTTGAGTGGGATTTGAACCCACGATCCCAGCGTCCGAGCGAGCGAAGACACTTTATGCCTTAGACCGCGCGGCCACCATGTTCGGCTATATAGGATTAACTCCCTAACTACATGCCGCCGAGTCCTTCTTGAGAAGCCGCCAGTCGATAAGCTACTTAAGAATTCCCAGAATTTTATAGAAACAGAATGTTCATTACCGTATTCACAAGAACCCTCCGCTGGTCCCAGTCTTGAGCCACATCAATGCACCCCGTCCTATCTCTCTAAGAACCATTTACATACAAGTATTACTGTTTCCTTCTGATTTTCCACCAAAATCCTATATGCATCTTCTTTCTCCCGGTGCGTGTTACATGTCCTGCCCATTTCATCTTCCTTGACTTGATTATTCTAATTACTACAGTTGTCGAAGCTCCTCATTATGCAGTTTTCTCCAACCTTTCTTCGGTCCAAATATACTCCTCAGCACCTTCATCGCAAAAACACCCTTACTCTGCTCTCCACCATTAATATCTGAAGACCAAGTTTCACACCAATACAAAACCACAGGTATCTATATTATCACCCAGTTGATTCACAATATCGACACAGAGCAGCGGCTGATGTATCCCATTTAATGTCCCCCTTAACTGGTTTTCCTGGACCTTCCTAATATTAAAATATTAAAATTTAAAAGCAGTGGCGATAAAGTTCTTTAAAACATTCTGGATAGGAAAATTATCAGACAAATATTCACGTATACGGATATTATTATATGTTTCGTTTAAACACATTTAGTCAGCATAACTAACTTCATGGGCACCCCAGGTTCTACGAGAATATTATACAATACTTCCCTCCTAACTGAATCATAGGCTTTCTTGAAGTCTACGAATAGCTGATCTAGTGTCTCATTGTACTCCCAATTTTTCCCCAGTATCTAACGAACGCAAAAAATATGATCAGTAAATGATCTATTATGTCAATAGCCACACTGAAGAGCCCCAATAATGTCATCTATATATGGACTTAACCTTGTGAGGAGATCGGATAAAATGTTGTGTGCAGTTGTTAACAGTGATATGCCTCGATCCTTAATGCACTCAGTTTTGTCGTCCTTCTTGTAAACTGGCACAACAGCAATTCCTTCCATTTGTCACGAAATTCTTCCTTATTCCAAATGGAAGTAAGAGTTGAAGGATCCCAAAACATGTTTCATGTATACTTGAATCAGTTCTGCCGGAATTTGATCAATACCTGGCGATTTATGCGTGTAGGCTTACTGAACACGATCTACTTACCCTCTTGGTGACAGGAACAGTTCTGGGAACTGGTTCTGCGTCCGCCATCAGATACAAACATGAAACTTAATCAGTTGGGTACATTACATGGAACCAATCACCACGTTGAGCTCAGCCCGAAATCACTTTCGGAGACAAGATGGTCAAGTTAATGTAATATTTAACTAGAATTAACCTTCACGGATTGCGATTTTTCAAATTAGTGGGCTCTGACTGACATTACGGAAATGAAATTATAATATAAATTCGTAATTAAATTAAAAAAATTGTGGTGCACATGTAAAAGAAACATGGACCCAGAACGATTATAAATTCCATAAATGGAACTCCATTACAAAATATTTCGGATGTAGGGTGTTGTTTGATATGTGCTTTGCGCCCTATTATTTGTGCCAGCCTTTGAAATAGGATGCTAGGGGATTAAGTCCTGCTGAGCATCCAGCATGTGCACAAGCCCAGGCTCACACAACTTAAACACTGATACTTCAATTGAATTTTGGTTGTCATTTCTTGGAATTTACTATTGAATATTGATATGTTTTAAGTTCAGTTATTATGGAATAGAAGAAAACGAAAATCCGTTTGGTATCGTCCACATTTAGTTTGGTGCAGGTCAGTTTAAAACTTCGCTGTAAGTCGGATCCGTACAAGCAGTGTTTTACTGTCACGTGTTGGAGTGTTTTTCTCGACGGGGTTTTGAATTAGATATTGGGTTTTAGTGACCACTTTAACACGCAGCTCGTAATTTTACTTAATTATAGTACCATCGCTATTTTCCAAACTTTACAATTTGCTAGAGCATTCAGGCTAACATTCTCCGTCTGTTAGTAGAATCTTCCCGGTAGCAGCTCCAGCAGTGGCTATTACCCTGCCTCCTGCTCTAGTCCTCTCTGCAGGGAATCCCCTAAGGAACTGTCTATCCTGACCAAGCTCCAAATTTTCCGGTTACAATATCTCGGCACCGATCACATAGAAACACATTTCTTCTGTTGTTGCGTGCATATTGCGAGCGTTACCTATCAATGGCCGCTGTTAACAGAGTCACCGCTTAGTGATTGTTTCATACGCCACAGTACATACTGGTTGCCTTCAGCATCATCGGCTGGAAGCCAAAGATTTAAAAGACAAGACTGAACATATTATTAGGCTAAATTACGAAAGCACTGATTGTAGAATGGAAACCTCAACAGGAGCATGATTCCATGAAGTTTGGTAAATGTAAACAAACGTTTTGGAAGGAATTTCTGCCTCCACCTTCAGAGTGGAAGGAGACTTTTCTGCCCTGAAGGTTCAAGCAGCAGATTTAACAGAAACGTTGATATCTAACTACCAGATTATACGGTGTTACATTCCGGACTATCATAATGTATATACTAACCCCCGTGAGAACACAAGATTCTTGCAGAAGGAAAATTCTTTGTGGATATGGTGCTTTTGTCAGCTGTGAAGGCGCAGTCCACAAGAACACAAGATACTGAGTACGTAAGCACGCCGAATGACTTCCGGCATATTGAACTTTGGTTGCGCCCGTCATGTGGGATGTTGCGCCGCAAAAGCGGATCATCTTAAGGGCCACTGCAAGAAGGAGAACCGTCTGCTGTCGCAAAGGGTTGTACCACCCCTGTAGTTTTAGGAACCCTGAGTCTGATGTCTGGGATCATGCCCTCTACTAAAATCTATAGCGTGCCAAAAGGTTGACCTGGTTCCACTTAAAAATGTTATATCTACCCTTGCCATTTTCATAAATCGGTGGAGTCCTGGAGTATTTCGTCTGGGAACTATCCTTCAACTCACGCTGGTGTAACTTGATATTCGTGAAGGGTTCATGTCTTGGGACACTGGGCTGCAACCTTGGTTTAGATTAGTTTTAAGAACAAGGGAAGAGTTAAAGGGTGCATTTTGTCTGAATTGTTGCTAGGAGACGGCGGGCCAGGCTTACGTCCGCCAGAGCTTGTATGTAATACACACACAGTTCAATAAATCCTCTATATTCTGTAGTGAGTATTTGCTCTTTGTGGTTGGAACACACGCTCAGGCAGCCAACTGACAAATCATCATCACTGAATTATTACGCCATCTCTCGGCTAACGTAATTCAGTCGACCCACCAACATCTTGGGTCACGACAGCGACATTTTTAAAATTTTCGTGTTAGATGTGAGGTTGAAAATCTGCAAAGTGAACGAATTCTGCAGATGTTAACCAGTAGAGATAGAGGAAGAACTCCTTGAGCACGACCAGCAAGGTGACCGGTAGCGACCAAGTGCGCTATCGACATTAGCAGAGTGGAATACTGGCACATGGCGCATGTGATAGAGTGTGGGCCATTCCCGAAGGAGGTCATCACCGAGGCGATTTCCGACAAGGGGACGTCGATCTACGACGCTCCTAAGAAGGTGTCTTTCCGGCGAAGTTGGTTTCCCATTGCTGTGCAGTACCACGGCGATTCCAAGAATGGGACGTCATTCCTGGACGCGGGCAAAGAGATGCCTGTCCGGTGGAGGTACTGAGCTGTTGTCGACGTGACGCCGTTAGACTGGCTAAAAGATGGTGTCCGAGTCTGCGTTGCCAGAGCGTGTGTCCAGCTTCGCTTAGGAGGCAAGCGAGGCGCGAAGCCAACCATTGGAGGCGGGAGCAATCTAGTGCATATTACGCCGTGGTGACAGGGGGCGTGTAGGCATCCCTCCACTGCCACCACTTGTTACGCTATGAGGGGTTAACACAATAATACTAGATTACCCTCAGCTGTGATTCTCCTGGTTCTGGACCTTCTTCGTTGCATACAGCTGCCACCATCTATTTTGTATCTTAAAAGAGGGCGATGAAAATACTAAGGGCCGGTAGCACGGTAGTCGAGCGTTCTCTGTTGGCTTGCCCCTTCATCACTGTCACCTCTTATTATTGGTGTAGAGCGGGCGTGTCGGGTCTGACCCGTCTCTACCCATCGACTGTCACACCATATATTACACCTCTACGACAGGGGTGGATTTGATATCTCACCGCTGTCACCAATTATTATGTCTTTGTGACGGGGGTAGGTTAAATACAACTACTAATTCATTACGGCTGCCATTGGCAACCTGGCTCAGTTCTGCCTTCGCTGGGGTCAGGATCGCTTTGGATCGGTCGTGGACGGGTTGGTTCGGGGAAGTAAGTCACAATCCCGGTACATCGTACTCTAATTACTCTGTATATTTACACTCTTATTTACAATCCTATTTACAGTATGAACAATGCCGACCTTCAGTCGGGACTACATAGTGTCTTTACTTTCATGCTATGCCTTCCTCATGTTCTCCCCTTCGGGGTTGTAGGACTTGAGCCTCTCTCTCTCTGTTTCTACTCATGAGGATATGCAAGTGTTCATCGTTCAATGTGATCCTCTTTCCTCTCTCTATTCCCTACCACTCATTACATAAGGCTACACTATTCTATCACAATACTTCACCCTTAATATATTTTATGCCTACTAAAAGCCTATATATTGTAACATGTTGCGCGACTGAGAACCCCCCTCCCCCTCCTCTCCACGGTAACGTAGCGCTCCCCGCCACTCCCCTCCGCGGTGA
>NW_019742567.1:32325-76251 GCF_002891405.2 Cryptotermes secundus | reverse complement strand
CCCTCCTCTCCACGGTAACGTAGCGCTCCCCGCCACTCCCCTCCGCGGTGACGTAACGCGCAACGCTAACGTAACCGTAATCAACGTCCTACTGTGACGTGGCACTCATTACGCCACAGGCAAGCACTGCAGCTATATAAGTGGATGCACAGTGCGTATCGATCAGTTCGAGTTCGAGTTCCAGTGTGGCTACCGCCGAAGACATTCCGAGTTATAAAGTAACAGCCAGCCGACTACAAGTTGGAGTATAGCAGCCGTCGCGGAAAGAAGATCCGGACGTGTGTGTAATTGTGTAATTGGGAGCGTGTGATACAGTGATACAAAGCTCCCCTACTGTAAACGTGCAGACTACTGAAGACAGAGTGAACTGATTTGCGCACAGGGTTATAAATCGTGAAACCCCACAACAGTGTTAACAGATTAATGCGATTAGGGTTATAAAGTGTGAAACCCCGCAACTGTGTGATAATTAAGTGTAGCCGTTATTTGTAGATTGTTAAATAAACCCAGTTAACGATCTCTACGGCGTATTCTGTAACGTAAACACGTTACAATATATTTATCACAAAATCCATGGTCACCACTATGAATAACAAATATGCGTGCTCCGCGTACTACCAGTAATCATAATACACTATAACGACAACCATGTTAACCACACCAACCCTTGCCTGTTACTTGTTACATGATTTCTATTCTATTATTCTGTTTTCAACATTTTAGAAACAACAATTTGCCAACTACCACAAAGTTTAACAGCATGGCTTCTATGAGCAAACAAGACTTACTTGAGTTAGAGACGCAGCGACACCACCACTTGTAGTACCCACGTCGGACAGAGCCTTCGGCTAATTGTTACATTTTTAGATCGAATCCCCCTAGAGTTTTTTTCTCATTTTTATACACTAATTTTGCTGAAGCTGCAGTTGGCGAAAGAGGGAGGTTAACTACTCCCCTTTTTCTACATTTCGAGGTTGAGGGTTTCCATTGGCTAACCCCTACGGTGGTGGGCGGGTCCATGGTACCTCATCGCTGCGTATTCGATAAATTCGATGTTTTCATCCTCGCTCTAATTGCTATAAAACGCTTTCGCAAATCTCATAATATTTAGGCAATGTCTTTTGATTTTCAGTCTCGAAATTGCGGTGTAACAGTGCACAAGGTAAGTCACTCTTGCCAACCTGTTCCTTCTGTCCACGCCTGTATACCTGAAGAAATGGCTGACGAATATATAAGTGTCAGTGATGCTTTCAAATTGGTAGCTAAACCGTTTAACGGGGAAAAGACAAATTGAAAGAGTTTTACGAAAATGTCGATGCAGCTTTTGGACTAATTGACCCTGATAAATATGATTTATTGTACAAGTATGTACGTACTCGTATAACGTGCGAGGTGAGGGCAGAATTACTTGTTCGGCAAGATGCCGATGATGGGGCTAGTGTTAAGGCCGTACTGAAGGAGCACTATGCTACTAGGAGAACATTAGATTTTTTACGCTTGCACCATGTTCAATGCCCGACAAGCCAAACATGAAACAGTAGCTGCATGGTGCAGTAGGCTTGACCAGTTGAGTTCAGACTTCAGAGACGCGGCTACAGAATTCGCGACTTCATCTGAAATGTGCGGTATCACAAAGTTGGTATCCCAGTTAGGCAAGGCAGGTTTCATACAGGGGCTAGCGATTGAACGCATACAGACCGTTGTTCGTGCTATGAACCCTACACATATTACAGAAGCCGCTGAGATAGGTACTGAGAAAGAAAGCGCATTACTTTCTGCTCAAGAAAAGGTACATAGCGTATCTCAGTACAATGACCGAAGTAAGGATGTGCGTTGCAATAATTTCCGACGTTTCGGTCATAGGGAAACACAATGCTTCCTGACTGGCAGATCGAAAGAGGTGAAAGTGGCAGCTTCTGCAGAGAAAGTTTGTAATTTTTGTAATATGCTAGGTCATGTCGCATATACATGTTGGAAAAGAAAAAAGCGACATGGAAACTTTTCAGGAAATGAAAAACGTCGTGCTAGAGAACGGGCAGATAGGAAGTTTGCGATAGTAGCGGACAACAAACGGAAGGTGCTTGCCAAGACAAACAGTTACCGTGAAATTCCAGACACCGATAATCTGACTGACTTAGATTCAGATATGTATGTGAATTTAGCAAAACTACTACCACGGTCGGCCATTGCCGAAGGACGCCTGATGGTCGGAATGAGGAGCTCGCCCTCGAGGCTGTGAGTGTCAGCAATGCCGATCAGCATTTCAGTATATTACACGAAAAGAAGCTGAAATTTGTAGAAGTTAGGAATTCCGCCAGCACTGAGAGTGCCTGTGGTAAAACCAGTACATCGAATGGGGTTTCCAACCTAGAATATGACGATTTACAGGTCGACACGATCTCACGCTAATTGCGCGTGAATAGTAATAGCGAATGGGTTTGCGCCACAGGGTGTGAAACTGAGGAAAACCATGATGGTAGTGTTCTCATTACGGTGGCGGGCCTAGATGAACCGTTAAAGATGTTAGTCGGCACGGGGGCACAAACAACCGTTATAAAACGAGGGTTGATACCAGATAAAGTTCCCATTCGTACCGATAAGCAGTATGAAATTGCCGGAATAACAGTAGGTTCGATTAACACACTTGGGAGCGTGAGCTTAACCCTCCATGATGGTACGTATAAATTTAAGGTAGCGCCTGAGGAAATACAATTGACATAAGATGGCCTAATAGGCCGAGATATCTTAAAGGATTCGGTAATCCACAACAGGGAAGGATATATATGGATATTAACGGGCATCGTTATAACTTTGTTCTGAGAAACGACGAGCCTATGATTTTGAAACCGCGAAAGGAGACGATGGCAACAGTTACCGTAGACTTGGATAACGGACTAGGAATTGTGGATAAAGAAGAAATTTATCCCGGTGTGTACGTAGCCAGTTCCTTGTCTCAAGTTAACAGCAATAAGGCTATGGTGAGCATTCTGAATTCCACAGAGGAAGACATGGAGGTAAGGGATTTGACGCTCACCGCCACGAAGTGGAATGAACAGATCAGTGTACGGAAAATTAATTCCCAAATTCATGATAATAACGAAAGTGTGTTATCCCGCAAGAAACGGGTCAGAGAACTCATTTGGACAGACCACATGGCAGAGAATAACACAAATCTATTCTGAAAATCTGTGTGGATTTCAATGACATCTTTTATTTGGAAGGGGATACACTGTCGCACACTGACCTAGTTAAACACTCAATTCCCACTCCAGCCTTGGATGAAAACAGAGCGATAAACATTCGACCTTACTCTTATAAGTGTTGCGTTGGCTGGGTAGCGAGCCTGGTTCCAGCCGCCGAGAATCTTATAGCAATTTTATTAATGGTTCGTCGAGAGCTGTGTATCCTCGACGAGTGCTATGGTTGTGAATCAGGATGAGGGTGAAGTCAATCGACGTGGGTGGAATATGTTCAATGTCCTCAACACAGAAGATAGGATAGAACAACAGAATTTATTGTACCTTCTTGGTGACTACATGTCGTATCAAGCCGAGACTCGATCGCCGACCTCCTACCACTGGCACTACTGTGATACTAATTATCTCTCGCGACCGCGTTACAAACTTATAATATACAATGCGGTCTCAAGAGGGTCGTGGTGATGTTTACACAAGTGGCATGTGCGTGTGCTCCAAGTCCATCCACGCATGATGTCATCAGCTGTCTTAGAGAGGGCAGGTTGTCCCCTCATAACTAAATAATAACAGAACCCAGGGCACACACGCATCACCGGAAATAGCCTAATTACTTGGAGAGATAAAACATTTTTCCCTCTGTTAATACAAGTCAAGTACCTGTTCCCTCCGTCAGCAAATGCAGCTGTGCTATATTTGAGAATAACCTGCTATGCGTGGGTGTCAGGAAATCCGCTGTTACACCAAGTACATTAGCACATCTTAAATTTAGCATTTTCTTACATTTGTATGCATCACCGTCAAGACCAAGGTGCCAGATGTGGTCTACCTGTGAATATTATCATTGTTACTATTTTTATTAAGTCATACACATTATATTATAAAGAAAATGCCTAATATCAATGAAACTCAAAAGGATAAGTGTTCGATCCTCACGACATTACAGATTACCGGAAGCTCACAAGGAGGGAGTGAATAGGCAAATTAGGAAGTTATTGGATGACGGAATTATAGCGCCCTCCAGAAGCGCTTTCAATAGCACACTGCTGTGAGTACCAAAAAAGGCAGATGTCTAAGGAAAGGTAAAATGGCGAGTGGTGATTGATTTCAGGAAGCTGAATGAATGGACTGTCGGAGATGCTCACCCGCTGCCGAACATCACCGATATTTTGGATCAACTGGGTAAGGCAAAGTATTTCTCTACTGTTGACCTTGCCTCGGGGTATTATCAGGTTGAACTAGCAGACAAGGACTGCGCGAAAACTGCTTTTAGTACACCCGCGGGTCATTTTTAATTTCTTCGTCTCCCCATGGGACTGAAATCCGCGACGGCTACATTTCAGTCTCTTATGAATTCCGTACTCGCAGGAATGAACGGGTTACGATGTTCTTGTTATTATTACAGCAGATTCGCTGGAATCTCACAATGAGAGGCTGAGGGAACTATCTCAGAGATTCCGCGAAAGCAAGTTCAAGACTGAGCCATTCAAGTGTGAGTTCTTGAGGGCCGAAGTTCAATTCCTTGGTCACGTCGCCACTGACGAGGGGCTAAGGCCGGACCCTAGAAAGACGGAGGCAGTGCGAAACTTCCCCGAACCCAAGACAGTAAACAACTGAAGGGATTTTTAGGGCTCTCCTCGTATTACAGACGCTCATTCACAACTACAGTAAAGTGGCGAAACCTCTATATGAATTACTGAAGAAGGACGCGGTATACGACTGGAAGGAAGCACAGCAGAACGCCTTCCAGACTCTGAAGAGCTGTTAGTTACGGCTCCTATCTTAGAGTATCCGGACTTTTCGCGACCATTTCTTATTACCACCGATGCTTCAGGCGTTACCGCCGGTTGTGTGCTGAGCCAGGGAGAAATAGGAAAAGACCTCCCGATAGCATATGCTAGCAGGACGTTCAATAAGTCAGAAAGAAATTACAGCACAACCGACCGGGAAATGGCAGCCACTATGTGGGCTGTGAAACAGTTTCGACCCTATGTACTCGGGAGACATTTCGAAATTCTAACTGACCACAAGCGCCTTAAATGGGTATTCAATGTTAAGGACCCTAGCTCACGGTTATTAAGATGGCGACTTAAATTGGAAGAATATGACTTCACCCTACATTACCGGTCAGGTAAAACAATATCGCACGCCGACTTCATGTCTCGCACACACAAAGGAGATGCTAGTGAGGCCGCTGACAAGGAAGAAGTATCGAGGGGTCAGGAGTTGGCAGAGTCCGCTACCAGCGGAAAAAAACGAGATAGTCGGTTCCGAAGATTCTGGGAACCGTAGCGAACTTTCGAAATCCGAGAAAACGAGTATTGTAAGAGAATATTATGAATCTCTTATAGGTGGGCACACGGGAATCTCAAGAAATTGTGAACGGTTGAAACCCTACGTATGTTGGCCCAATATGCGAAGGGACATAGAAAATTACGTGAGGAAACGTGCATTGTACCAGAGGAATAAGCACAAAGTTCCTTACACGAAGATGGCAATGGAGGTGACTGACGCTCTGGATGCCCCTTTTGAGAAAACAAGGTTGGACTGTATGGGACCCCTGCCTTTTAACGGAACAAGGGAACACGTGCTTTCACGCGTGCCAGTGCCAACTATCCAAATAACTGGGTCATTGCGCTTCCAAATCAAGAAGCCGTACAGACAGCGAGAGCGCTAGTCGTTAATGTAATCACTGTGTTCGCGTCGCCGGGTTCGATTCTCACAGACTGCGCCTCGAATTTCACTGGAGAAGTAATGCGGAACTTATGCAAACTCTTAAGAATGTCGTGAATTACACAACACCATTTAGGCCTCAGAGCAATGGCAGCGTCGAAAGATCGCAAGCAGTAATTACAGAATATTTGCGTCATTTTACATGCCACGAGCAGGACTGGGATACACTGTTGCCAACGGCAGCATTCGTTTAAAATACGACTCCATACGAGCACTAAGTACTGTCCCTTCGAGTTGGTTTTCGGAAGAAAGCCTTCGATGCCGGGACTGCTACAAGGCCGACCCAGTTTCCCTAGCTACGACGAGAGAGAAGACTTCGTGAGCAGCCTAAAGGAGAGGCTGCGATACAGCCATGAGGTAGCGCGGAAGGCGCTAATAAACTACAAGGAAGTGTCTAAAAGATATTATGACCAGAAGGAAAATACGGTTACGTTCCGCGAAGGTGATCTTGTACTTCTGCTACAGCAACAGGTCAGAGAAGGTCAATCTAAGATACTTTCTTCCCCGTGGATAGGACCGTACACTGTGGTCGAAGTCACAGGCGTAAATTGCGTATTACGCTCAGGTACAAAGAGACGAACCTTCAAAGTGCACAGCAACAGACTGAAGCTTTACATTTAATTTGAGCTCGACAAGCGAGTCGAGACGTTGCTTTTGAGCGCGATGTGAGTCGCCGCCATCTTCGCCGTAGACTTCACAGTCGAGAACTGTGAGGACACGCCCGGACTGCACTATGATCACATCGGTCAGGGGCTACTATAACCGTCAGAATGGAAGCTTGTAGCATGTGTAAACATATCGAAATTGGAGACGACTTATAATACGCTTGTAGATTTTGTCGCTCAGACTAGAGCAATGTGTAAAGAATTGCCACCTGAAGCCATGTCAGTCGGACCTGTCCCTGATGAATCAGAGCGTATCGACAATTCATAGAACTAGGCACGTAATTTCTGAAATTACTAAGGATAAAGAGGAGGAGGTTTTTAATTTCGATAATATGTATACACGTACTAAAAGAACTAAAGAGGTGTTTTTAATTTTATTGGAACAGTTTCCAAAATTTTATTTGATACTTTGTCAAGTGAAGACGCTGATTATTGCCAAAACAAAATAAGCGAATTAGAGTCCGAGCAACTTTCAATGCTAAAGGTAGCCAAGGAACAAATGATTGTTGTGCGTTCCACATTGCAGACGGTAAATCACACATTAGTCGATATTGCAGCCATTGAACTGCAAATAAACGAGAACTCGAGAACAATGCAGAAGCAAGTAAATGAAAACGTGGAGAAGACAAACGAAGCGTTTTCGCAAACCACTCTTTTGATTGCAACTAATCAACAAATGATAATCATTGAACATTTAATTGATCGGCTGAAGGAAGGGTATGACACATTGTTATTTGCAATTATTTTTGCACAGAAAGGAATATTATCACCCTGGAGACATTATAAGAGCCTTTCAGGACTCCAATTCTATCCTTTCAAGTGACCTTTCCTTGCCTAACACCGCAAGAGTGGCTTATGAGCATGTATTCATGAAAATAATTGATATTGATGTGTTTCTAAATGACAATCTTTTGGGGTATGTCCTGAAGATACCCTTGGTGAACAGTGCTGTGTACAATTTATAGAAGCTGATTCCATTTCCCACGAAAATGAATAACAGTGAAAATACTTTTGTTTTCATTGAAAGTGAAAGCGACTTTCTTATGATAGATACATTGAAACAAGTGCATGTTAAACTGAATGAACTAGAAGTCGATGTGTGTAAGGTTATTTCGCCAGACTGGCATGTATGTAAACAGACAATCCCTGTACACCAGGAATGCGAGGTCAGGTTGTTAGAGCCCACTGCGGCAATTCCATTAGACTGCAATAAGAAAATCATTTCTCTTCATGATGTAACCTGGTTACCCCTCACTCATAATAAGTGGATATTTGCCAAATCATACAAGGAAAGGGTGATCACTATGTGTAATAACCTAGAACACAGTGACATATTTCTACAAGGTACAGGTGTATTATCAATGTTTGGCAGATGTGATGCCTTAGGGCCAAACACAAAATTACAGACACAAATTAGTTTCACAGGTAACAGAACCGATAAGGATTTTATTCCCAATGTAACACTGCATTATGATTGCTGTGAGCATTTAGGATCCAGAGTAAAGCTCGATACATTGAAATTCATACCTGAAGTATCATTGAAAAATATTTTAGGTCATTCGAATTTGTTTAAATACGCTGGTCTTTCTGTTGATCAGGTAGAACAGTTAATAATTCAAAATGAAGCTGAATTTAATAAATACCATTAAATTGATCATTTGAAATTCCTTTCCTACCTGGGAATAGCAACTATGGTAGCTGTTTCTGTAAAAGTGTAACTTGTTGAGAAGGCCCTTGGCCGATAACTGTTGTGGTTGAATCTGCATATGCCAAACGGTCATAAATCAAAGAGAACTCAAATCATCAGATGATTTCTTGAGGAGGAGACTTGCAGTCACAGCCTGCGATCACTCCCAGCTGCTACAAGTCTTGAGATGACAGAATTGGAGCCAGTACCAAAGGGAAGCAGCCATTCAGTGGTGCGCAAAACTTATAAACGTTGATGGTAGACCTATGTTTTTGTAATCTGTAGTATATATGGCCCATATTTGTGTTGGGAAACATTAGCACCTGTTTTTACAAATGTTTCCATCTTAGGTGGGGAGGTGTCGTAAAGGGTTGTACCACCCCTGTAGTTTTAGAAACCCTGAGTCTGATGTCTGGGGTCGTGCCCTCTACTAAAATCTATAGCGTTCCATAAGGTTGACCTGGTTCCACTTAAAAATGTTATATCTACCCCTGCCATTTTCATAAATGAGTGGAGTCCTGGAGTATTTCGTCTGGGACCTATCCTTCAACTCACGCTGGTGTAACTTGATATACGTGAAGGGTTCATGTCTCGAGACATTGAGCTGCAACCTTAGTTTACATTAGTTTTTAAGAACAAGGGAAGAGTTGAAGGGTGCATTTTGTCTGAGTTGTTGCTAGGAGACGGCTGGCCAGGCTTACTTCCGCCAGAGCTTGTATGCAATATACACACAGTTCAATAAATCCTCTATATTCTGTAGTGAGTATTTGCTCTTTGTGGTTGGAATACACGCTCAGACAACCAACTGACAAATCATCATCACTGAATTATTACGCTACCTCTCGGCCAACGTAATTCAGTCGACACACCAACAACTTGGGTCACGACACTACTTCCACATTTGAAAAATCTGCAGGGAAAGGATTCATGGTGAGTGAGAGTGATGTAAAGCAGAGTACAAAATAAAAATAGCGATTGACTACGGGCTGGGCGACCGAGGGGTCAGAGTTCAAGTAGAGGTAAGTTCTCCACGACGTCCAGATCGGTTCTGGGGCCCACCCAGCCTCCTATCCAATGGTTTTCAGGGATAAAGCGGCCGTGGCGTGAAGCTTACCACTCACCTCCAACTAGTGTCGAGGTCAAGAAAATGTGGATGTATACATCCCCTCCCTCATACTCGTTCATGCTTTACTTTAACTTTCCGGGCATTTCCATGATATTAAGCATGTTCACGTCAGATGCGTCCAATTTGTTTCTCATCCTTGAAAAGTAAACAGCTTCGTTGTTTTGCGACGCTTTAAATTCGAAACATTAGGTTCTGTGTTCCAGATGTGGTTTCAACAGTTCTCCATAGATGGTTCTGTTGCGTAGCCGAGCTGATCTCTTCGGGGCGTCACCATAAGACGTCGTACAATTATCTTCTTATAAAAACTTCCAATTAATTCGTAGGATAAGGACTCAGTCTTGACTAGAGTCGAAGGCGTTCGAAGGATGAAGAAAGTTAAGTGTAGAAAATAGTTTAATTAGACTTTCCAGTAATAGAATAAGTAAATCTTCCAGTACAATGTATGTATACTCGACCAGATGTTGGTCTCTCCCCTGTCCACACACTAACACTTACTTACATACTCACATTTTACAATTAAGTTCATGTATCATTTCTTAACATACAAGGATGTAGTGAGCAGTTCCATATATGGTCATATGATCTTTTGAACCCAGGCCAAGATACTTCTCAACCCTTCTGTCTAGTCATAACATGTGTTTGTGACGAACTTATCAGAGGTCGAGGTCAATATATAACTAACTTCTTACGGTCTTCATCAGTTAGGAAATATTCAGATTACGAAACTGGTCATGTACATGTTAACTGAAATAATCAAATTATCCCTTATAACTACTATTTGTTACCTATGCCATACTACGTCACACTACACTACACTACATTACAGTTCCATTAAGCAGCCAACTATGGAGAATTGTTAGAATTAACTGTGGAACCCATACTTAATTTCACTGAGCAAATTGTTTCAAGTGATAATGCTTGTAATTAGCTTGTTACCCATAATATCAAAATTTCTTGAAAAGTTTATCCTCAATAGAATTAATCACGACGCCAATCCAAATGACTGGATCCCTAACCACCAATTTGGCTTTCGACAGGCACACTCCACAGTACAACAATGCCACCGAATAGCTAATATAATCAACCAAGCTATGGAAAACAAACAATACTGCACTGCTGCCTTCCTCGACGTAAGCCAGGCATTTGACAAAGTTTGGCATCCAGGCCTGCTTTATAAAATCAGAAGAATTCTACTGGCCAAATATTTCGCAATACTGCAGTCGTACCTAACAGACAGAGAATTCGAAATAAAAATCAACGCTGAAGTACCCAACCGAAGAAACATACAATCAGGAGTTCCTCAGGGCAGTATCTTGGGTCCACTCCTCTACGTGCTATACACCTCAGATATACCGACCACCGAACTAACAAAAATAGGTACGTTCGCAGACGACACAGCAATTTTCGCTACGTCAGAAGACCCGGTAATTGCTTCATCTAATTTACAAGAACATCTGAATCTAATGGAGAAATGGCTACACCGATGGAAAATCAAAGTGAATGAAAGCAAATCGGCGCATGTGACTTTTACTCTCAGGAAAGGTAACTGCCCCTCAGTACACCTAAATCATGTTAACATTCAACAGCAGGATGTAGTAAAATACTTAGGACTACACCTGGACTCAACATTAAACTGGAAACACCATATAACGAAGAAGAGAAAACAAATCGAAATTAAGTTCAAGGAAATAAATTGGCTAATAGGTCGGGAATCTCACCTCACAATAGATAATAAACTGCTGATCTACAAAACAATAATTAAACCCATATGGACATACGACATTGAGCTCTGGGGATGCGCCAGCAGGTCCAACATAGAAATCATCCAGCGAAGTCAATCCAAAATACTTAGAGCCATAGTTGACGCACTTTGGTACGTGTCAAACCAAACTCTTCACACCGACCTCGAGATCCCATATGTAAGAACCGTAATCACAGACAGAATCCAAAAACATTATCATAAACTGGAATCTCACCCCAACAACGCAATAGAAGCTTTCCTTCAACCTACACAATACAGAAGACTAAGACGAACTTGGCCAAACGATCTCCAGGAAAACTGAGGTGTAATCGATGGTACAGCTCTTCAAGCCAACCTAGTACAATAGAATAATTATTGTACATGACAGCAAATTAGCTCATAGAATGTAAATTCAGGTTGCTAATAAATGATAAATAAAAAAAATAATGCTTGTGACTTCTATTCGGGAGGTGTCAGATGCAAACCTCGGCCGAGACGTGAACTCTTCTGGCTGGGAATTTACCTCAGTCTGAGTGTGCGCGTCCACGTGTTTGTTTGTGTGTGTGTAGGGGGGGGTTACAGGCGCGTGAGCTTATAGAAATATTGTCACGATCCAATGCAGTTTCCAATCCAACCACTTCTGACACCAGTTGTCACGTGTCTAAATGGATACAAACGTGGTTTGGATTCGTAATTGGATTTATTGACTACCTACAGCTCGTAACTACGAGTAACGATAGCGCTCTCGCTAACTTACACATTCTGCAGTTCACTACAGCACGTACTAGGTCTTAACGGTTTGTTTTCACTAGCGGTTTTCTGGTAACAGATCGTAACAATGTACTCTGCTTATGTCCTTACCGGCTGGCGAATTTCTCACAACTGACTAAACTCAAAAGTCTAAGTCAAAGCCAGAGTTACTTTACGACTGGCGGTTTACCGCCAATCAGTTCATCTTGGCTTCAGGCTCCTTGAGGACCACGGCCGGAGATTTTTTCAACTGAACTTTTGCGCTAATAATTCTTATGTAACACCCTCTCTGACGAGAAGATGGTTTTGTCTCTCATGAATATGCTTGGCTCTTCGTCAAGTGTATGTATCCACATATAGCATGTTATTGAAAATTCTTCCTGTTGCGAAATATAAAAGCCCTCTTCCTGTGCAGACTTGACAGAGCAGATCATGCCTAACTTACCTGTCTTATGCTACAACAACAGTTTAGTCGTTTGAAAGTTCGTGAGCCTAACCACCGCCAAGTTTAAGCCTCTTATGTTTTCTGTGTCTGGTTTCACCTTGTCCTCTAACGCGAACATGTTTTTTCTCATGATTTTGTATGACTTCTGCTTGTCGTCTGCACAATTTTGTTATATCGTATACATACGGAAAGTTGAAAGCTGTGTTCACGTCGCGGACTGGTGTGCACCTTGGATAATTTCGAAAGGTGCATAAAACCTTTTTTGCATGCTCTAAAATTTTAAGAGGTAGGTGTCTGTCGCTAATTCCAAAGCCGGACAATCATAAGTCAATGCTGATGTGATCATTGCCGTAATGAAGTTTAGAAGTGTATAATGTTAACGCTTAAACGCTCACTTCTGAATAGGGAGTAGATTCTAATAAATGTTCTGAAGGCCTTGGCTTCAATCATTTCTATGTGCAGTCACCATGTAATCCTCTTATCGAAGATTACACGGAGATATTTTACATGACTGACGAAAGGGATGTTCCTTCCAGTCAGTGTAACAGGATCCTCAAAGGGCCTAAATATTTGAGAAAGTAGATGGTCTGAGTCTAATTTTCATTGATTCCCTTGGCACGGACTGCATAGGAAATACTGTTCCTCTGTCGCTGTTAAATTTTTCCACAAAAGTGTTTGAGAAGCCGTTGCTCAGTAACGGCTGTCGTATATTTGTTTATCTCGCGGTCGTTGCACAGCAATGTGTCTACATGCTACAATATTTACTTTAGTGTAAAAGATGAGACTAAAAATCCATACAGAAATAAGTGTGACAAACTGGGCCGTTTCTGGGAAACGAATAGATATACACGTTCCAACCAACACGTATCCAACAATAGAAGGACAATCATTTCTAGGTAACAGACCGGCAAACACATCACGCAGCAACGAATATGCAACAATAGGGTGTTCATTGCTAGACAATGCATGGGTGAACGCGCCTGAAGACAATACACGATATCCGTTGCTGAGAAATTCATATGTTTTCTGTGTGTAGGTCCCTGCCGAGCCTACACGTATATAAGAAGCCGTCAGTCGCAATGTGACTTTGACTTGAACAAAGGATATGCTCTTTTCAATATGTACATAAATGATGCCCCTCGAACACATGGCGTTCAGCTAGCTCTCTTTGCAGACGACACCTGTCTGTATGTGACAGATCGCAAGGAGGGTGTTCTTAGAAAACTTCAGCGCGGTATCAGCTCAATGGAGACCTGGTGTGAGCACTGGATTATCAAGATAAGACTCAAGGGAGCAACTTCTCTCGCAGTCGTCGTCCGCCTATGTCTCATTTTGCATTCAATGGAAGATATATTCCATTTGTAAATTGTGTAAAATATATTGGAGTAATCTTTGATAGGAAGGTCTTCAGAACCTTTATAAGATTGTATTCTCTATTCTAAAGTGATCGATTAAGCGCTAACATTAAGCTGACCCTCCACAAAGCTCTCATTAGATCTGCAATGACTTATGCTACTCCCGCCTGGGAGTTTGCGGCAGACACCCATCTAGTGAAATTGCAGCGCCTGCAAAACAAGGCTCTCCGCACCATTGGCAATTTTCCAAGGCGCACACCGGTTCGCGATTTTGACATGGCATTCAAAATTCCTTACGTATATGATTATATAACAAAATTATGCAAGCAACAGGCGGAAGTCATACAAAATTATGATAACGAATATGGAAAAGGCGAAGCCCGACATACAATAGAAAGTATAAGAGGCTTAAACTTGGCGGAGGTCAGGCATACGGCCGTTCAAGTGACTAGACTGCCGTTGTAGCGGAAGCTACTAGAAATAAGGCATAATCTGCTGTATTGAGCCTGGACTGACAGAGGACTTGTATACATTTAATACATTTATTTTCATGTTTAACATGTAAAATGTAAACGTCCTTTACATTATGACTAGGGACCGGATTTTAATGCAAATGCATATTTCTTTCTTGCAACCAGAAAGTATGCTCGTTTGGATATACGTATGAATTACTTCATTTCTTAAATTTTGGACATGGTTTGATGGTGCATATAAATGCATATTTTGCCTGTTTTATGAATAAGCATCATATTTTCGAAGATCTCTATTTATACTGCATATTTCCTTTTTAAAATGTTTATCATATATATTTTTTAAATTTTTGTCAAAATTTTCAATAATTGTGAGTGTATACAATTTTTCTTTTCCCTATTAGAACGTGTTGCATATTTGACTCAACATTTAGTCATGATTCATGTTTCTGATGCAATACCCAGGACGGGACTTCCCCGATCCCTCTACTCGTAACTTGCCTCATCCGCGTGCCATCAAAGTGGCCGCGAAGAGATTAATCGGAAGCGTTCACATGTAGCCGCTATCAAAGTAATATTATTCAACTGATAAGGGACTTCACATATTTATTTCCGAAGTCTCCATGAGGTTCGTTACGCTTCTTCATTTGAAGCTGGGGGCAATTCACATTAGTGGTTACGGGTCTGTAGTTAAATTTGTTTAGATTTAATTTGTTTCATTCTGGTCCGTCACACTAACAGGTTTACAATTAAGGTTTATTTCAGTCCAATGTGACATATAATGCTTCCACCACTTTAGCACTTAGTTACCGAACATGTTTCGATTCATAATGAATCATCATCAGAGGTATGCCTCTACGATCAGGAATCCACTAATACGTAAAAGTTTTTAAGAGTAGAAACACTTAAAACATTTTAGATGCTCACTATGTGTAGTTGTTGATTTTGTCTTATAGACGTTGACGTCTATTGCACAAGCAGCACAGCACGGATACAAACCATACCGTCAATAACAAGAACACCTCACCAAGGGATAGACGACAATTCCTCTTCTAAAGAAGTTGAAATCACCCTATATTGGTTCACGAATAAAATTCTTATTTTAAAATAAGTTTATACACACATTCATAAACATAATTTTAACGTAAGGAAGGCTGCTGTGGTGAAACAAAATTGAATTTTTTATATAAAATAAAGTGGAACATTTTTAATTATCCATTGGGGAAATGATTGTAACTACCCCACTTCTAAGTAATACAACTAGAAAACGTTCTTATTACAAATGAAAATTTTTACGTCAACGTCTATATGACAAAAGTCAACAACTACACATAGTGAGCATCATAAATGTTTTAAGTGTTCCAACTCTTAAAAACTTGTACGTATTAGTGGATTCCTGATCGTAGAGGCATAAACTGATGTTGATTCATTATGAATCGAAACATTTTGGGTAAGTGGTGGAAGCATTATATATCACATTGGACTGAAATAAACTTAATTGTAAAAAAGTTTGTTTAGCTTTCTGTAGTTATGCCGAAAGTGAAAGTAAGTGAGAAAACTAATTTACAGCTGTATCAGCGGGAGTTCGAAGGAGTTCGAAAGAGAGATGATAAGTACGGATAACGAAATTCTTAATTGCCAAGCGTGTGAGAACACACTTGGTTGTGAAAAACGCTTTCAAGAGCTTCAGCATTTGAACACCAATATACAAAAAGAGAATATTAAAATTAAATCCACGAAAAGTGTTCCTGTTCAAAAATTGCTTAGTGAATTTTCTAATAGTTTTTCACAGTTTTCCTTTGATTTATGCGATGCCTTTTTAGCGGCAGATATTCCGCTGTTGAAACTAACCAGTCCTACTCTGAGAAACTTCATAGAGAAGTATACACAGTGCAAAGTGCCGGATGAATCTACTGTGCGCAAAAATTTACTATGGCCGAATGGCATTCAGTATGAGCGCGTATTGCTCTTTGTGACTGATGCCGCAAGTTATATGATGAAAAAGCCGGTACTGCTCTTAAAGTTATATTTCCAAATGTGACACATCAGACTTGCCTTGCCCAAGGGTTGCACCGTGTTACAGAAACAATTCGTGGAAATTTTCTGCTTGTTGACAAGTTGGTGTCTTCTGTGAAGAAGGTATTTCTTAAAGAGCCATACAGAAAAGAAGTCTTTAAAGCAGTAGCACCGAGCGTTCCACTTCCGCCAGAACTAATTTTAACGCGCTGGAGCACGTGGCTATGTGCAGCGAGTTAGTATACCGAACATTTAGAAACAGTTAGGAATGTCGTGAACACATTTGATCCCAAAAGTGCAGCATCAATTCAAATTGCCCAAGATGTACTAAAAAGCGCAGAACTAGAAACTAATCTTTCCTATATATCTGCTCACTTCTCTCATCTTCCATTCGCCATTTCCTCACTGGAGGCAAGCAATAGCAATAGTACTTTGTATCAGACGTTAAGTGGGTTCAAAACCACTGTTTCCAAATTGCATTCGGTTCCTGGAAGAGTTGGTGAAGTAGTAAAAGGAAAAGTAGACAGCATTCTTTCAAAAAATCCAGGATATGAACAAATTTGTGAAATTGAAGAAACTTTAGCCGGTAAACGTACTGAACTGCGAAGTAAAAAGTCACTAACAGTGGAGCAAATAGCGATTTTTGTACATGCGCTCCTAAGTTCCTGTGAGGTAGAAAGAAGTTTTACCCACTCTAAGGACATTTTACAAGACAATAGGAGGCGATTAACTATGGAAACCCTAAAATATATAGTAATTGTGAACTGCAACAGAAGAGAAGTTGAAAGTTCGGAGAGCTAAATGTGAGTACCATTGGTTTTTTAAATCTGTAATTAAATATGTTGGCTTTGTTGCATGATTTGTATTTAAGTATAGCTTTTTATTGCAAGTGAATCATTCAGTGATTACATAAAATGAACTTAAATATTGATTTGTTGGTCCTAAAATAATGTAAAATCAATTTTAATATTCGGTATAAATTTTTATGTCCACATTTTAGTGCATAATTCGGAAGATTTTCATGCATAAGTGCAACATATTTAAGCGATTATTATGGCATAAAAATGCGGTCCCTAATTATGACAAATGACTTGCTACTACAGACAATGACTCTGACAAAAGACAGACCCGTCCACTCGTCAGAGAAGGCACCCCACAATAACAAGATCTAAACCGTCAAACAGTAATACAAATATATGTATATCTGGTCATGAGCCCCACATAGGGCTCGACATCAAGACTGACTGACTGACTGACTGACTGACTGACCGTCAGTCGCAATGTGACTTTGACTCTTAACAGAGGATACCCGTGTGGAGGCGGGGTCGAATACCTCCATCGTAACTCGGCGAGTCGTAGGAGGCGGCGAACAGAGACGTCTCAAATCTGAGATAGTAAAATATGGGCGCGAGTCCCATGGGACTCGGACCCGAGAAAGACTGCGCTGGATAGTGTCAGCAGCACATATAAAAGTCAGACCCACCCTCTCGTCAGAGAAGGCGCCCCACAAAAATAAGACCATAACTGTCAAACGGTAATAGATATCTGGTGAAGAGCCCCAGATAGGGCTCGACATCAAGGCTGACTGACTGACTGACTGACTGACTGACTGACCGACCGTCAGTCGCAATGTGACCTTGACTAACATAGGTTTCATCAGGCTTTCAAGGCAATTCAGTATTTGAAGTGTTGAAGACTTTATGTGTTATATAGCAGTGACCTTGAGAGTGTTATGTTTGCGTTTCATAGATACAGTAGTCTAAAGAATTGTACTTATAGTTGGGACTGGTGAAGGTCCGATAAATCGATTCATCTGGTCCAGATCTCGTCAACTGTTCGTCAGGCTAAACCTTACACGTGACATATGAATAAACCAAGGCAAAACGGAATCGATATGTTACGAAACTGGTTATGTTTACTTTAAAGAAGTCTTTACGATTTATGCAATCGACATGATATTATTAAATAGGCGTAGAAGAAAAGTGTAAACATGAAGTGTACGTCGCTATTCATTGGTACTACGCCTCAAGGTAACATAACTCCCGTAATACTATACAAGAAACAAGAGGAGGAGATGCAAATATTCTTAACCCGAAAGATAGTATTCTTCATAACCACCGCTGCGAGGCTCTCAACTCCTGCATTATTAACACCTTACACACTGAATCTTATTCACTAAAATTGTCGTGATGACTGAAACATATGGCTCATGAAACGACAGATTAATTAAGACAGGAATAATAGGCCAGGAACATATATTTTTTTATTTACAGTGTTAACCACCGAAGTTTCTTCGAAATAAAAATGTCGAATAGGTTGAAGTCAACGTATAGTAAAGTTAGTGTAGGTAAATATTTGTCTGATAAATTTCCTATCCAGAATTGTCTAAAACAAGGAGACGCTTTATCGCCACTCCTTTTCAACTTTGCCTTAGAATATGCAATAAGGAAGGTCCAGGGAAACCAGGTGGGACTGAAACTAAACGGGACACATTAGCTGTTGGTCTACGCCGATGATGTGAATCTGCTGGGTGATAATGTGGTACCATAAAGGAAAACACACAAACTTTAATTGACGCAAGTAAAGAGGTTGGTCTAGAAGTAAACACAGAGAAAACTAAGTATATGTTACTGTCTCGTCACCAAAATGCAGGGCAAAATCATAACATAAAGATAGGAAACAGTTATTTTGAAAATGTGCACAGTTCAGATATTTGGGAACAACGATAACAGATCGAAACCTGATTCAGGAAGAAATTAAAAGGCGATTGAACTCGGGTAATGCTTGCTACCATTCTGTCCAGAACCTTTTGTCTTCTCGTCTGTTGTCCAAAAACATAAAAATTAGAATATACAAAACTATAATTTTGCGTGTGGTTCTGTATGGGTGTGAAACTTGGTCTCTGACATTAAGGTAGGAACATAGACTGAGGGTGACTGAGAACGGGGTGTTGAGGAGAATATTTGGACCGACGAGAGATGAAATCACAGGAGGTTGGAGACAACTGCATAATGAGGAGCTTCATAGCTTGTACTCTTCTCCAAGTATAATTGGAATGATCACGTCAAGGAGGATGAGGTGGGCAGGTTATTTGGCACGAATGGGCGAGACGAGGAATGCGTATAGGATATTGGTGGGAAAGCCAGAAGGAAAGAGACCACAGGGAAGACCAAGGCGTAGTTGGGTGGACAATATTAGAATGGATCTTTGAGAGATATGATGGGATGGTATGGAATGGATAGATCTGGCTCAGGATAGGGACCAGTGGAGGGTTCTTGTGAACACGGTGATGAACCTTCGGCTTCCATAAAATGCTGGGAAATTCTTGAGTAGCTGCAGAATTGGCGGCTCCTCAAGAAGGGCTCAGCTCCATGAGTAAGTAAGTAAGTAAGTAAGTAAGTATAGGTTGAACTCGAGACCAAATGTGGGTGAGTGCTCAATTTCACGTTCTGACTGTTTTATCTAAAAAAAAAAAGAGAGAGAGAATCCGGTAATAGTCTGGACCGGATATTGTGAGGGAAGAGACAAAGTGTTCTTACAGGTAACGTAGCCCAGACCCGCCCATGCCATATCCTGTTACTCCACTGAGCTGTTAGACTTCTTGGCACAGTGGTGAATATGAAAATCTTGAGACTTTTTGTCCTCAAGGTGGCTAATTATAATACTATATTTTACTGGTAGATAGCTATAAATGTTCCGGAGGAGACTACCGCTTCAATGTTCAAGAAAGAACATCTTTTACCATGAAGATGGAGGGAGCAATTTTCTCCAAATGTTGGCGCCTAAATCTTTAGGGTAGAAGATTTTTCTTCCAATGATGGAGGGAGCAGGATCATCTCAAACGCTGACGTGTCCAGGTTTAGTGTAGAATGAACTGAAGATTGAGGCACCATTTCCCCTGAAATATTCCTGCTGCAAATTAGTCTGCAGCCACCTGCTCACGCTGGTTCCTGACTTGCGGATTTTCCCTTTCTTTTTCTACCCTGAAGCTTCAGGCGATACGTTCCACCGAAACGTCGGTTTATACAATATCTACACGGCGCCGCATCTCAGAAGACGGTAGTCTACATTGTCAGATCGTTAAACTCATGAACTGAACGAGAGATGCTCTCCTGTTACGTATATCCTGACGATTCTTCGCGTTCATCACAAAAGACCGCCGGGAAGCCAATTCACACATAATTTCCTGAGACAGAGTTCTTCTTTAGAAGCTGATAATCACCTGCCTGCTCAATAAGTCCCTGCCTTATATGGAACTAATGTCTTTTTACTGTGTGTGTAAGACCTTAGTCTGTGTCATTCTAAACAAGTCCACAACCCAGAGTAGTTGGTACAGCGACTAACTACGGGCTGGACGACCGAAGAACCGGATTTCGAGTCTCGTTATTGTCAAGAATTTTCTCTTCTCCACTTCGTCCAGACCGGCACAAAGACCCACGCAACCTCCTATACAATGGGTACCCGGGCGAGAAGCTGACTACTGACCTCAAGCTAGTGCCGAGGTCAAGAAAATATGGATCTATACATCCACTCTTCCATACGCCTTCGAAGCCTAGTGCTTAATTAGTTAAGCACAGGAACAACTTTATCTCTACCGCGACCCATGCACAATTCATGTAAGATTTGTTTCAATAGCGTCCTCCCACCAGGTCTCCTCTCTTCCGTTACTTTTATTTAAAAGTGTGAACAATTTTCTTTCTCGTATGGGCTGTATGTTCGACCAGGTTGGCCTAATTTCACAATCCTTATAATATTTGTTGAATGATAAAAATTTTGAAGTTCCTCATTATATTATATCCCCATACACCTGTTACTTATTCTCTTTTATGTCCAACATTTCACTATTTTGTGCTCAAACACTCACAGTTTGTGTTTTTCTCTTTCGGTGAGAGACCAAATTTCATATCCATACAAAACAAGTGAAATTTTGGTTGGTATTAATTTCAAATTAGACTTAGGCGCTCCAAAATTTCTCCGATGCCATTCCAAACCAACCTTTCATACATATGCATTACATACGTCGTGCCCATGATATTTCTTAAATCACTGAACCTATCGATATAAGATGTATGACAGAGTAAGTGTTCACCCCAAATTTACGTAAACATTACTTAGTTCATGTCTGCAATATATCCCACCCATCTGCTTTGTAAATAAACTGTACTATATTTCAGGATGTATATGGAGATGTACAGATGCAGTGTGTGTACTGGAATCGGATTTTGGGTTCAAATTGAACTGCGCCTTCAAGAAATCTGGTTTGTTCCGAGTGCGGAATCTGGGTGGCGTCAAGGGCTACGTCGGTGTCGGTACGTTCTTCTAACCTGTTACTATGTGGCATCTGGTTGTAACAGCTCTGTTAGACAGTCTCTGCATGCTGTGTGAATGTTGGCACAGCTCTGTTATACAGTCTCTGCATCCTGCATGAATGTTGGTACAGCTCTGTTATACAGTCTCTGCATGCTGTATGAATGTTGGCACAGCTATTATACAGTCTCTGCATGCTGAATGAATGATGGCACAGCTCTGTTATACAGTCTCTTCATGCTGTATGAATGTTGGCACAGCTATTATACAGTCTCTGCATGCTGAATGAATGTTGGTACAGCTCTGTTATACAGTCTCTGCATACTGTATGAATGTTGGCACAGCTATTATACAGTCTCTGCATGCTGAATGAATGTTGGCACAGCTCTGTTATACAGTCTCTGCACGCTGTATGAATGATGGCACAGGTCTGTTATACAGTTCTGCATGCTGTATGAATGTTGGCACAGCTATTATACAGTCTCTGCATGCTGAATGAATGTTGGTACAGCTCTGTTATACAGTCTCTGCATACTGTATGAATGTTGGCACAGCTATTATACAGTCTCTGCATGCTGAATGAATGTTGGCACAGCTCTGTTATACAGTCTCTGCATGCTGTATGAATGTCGGCACATCTGTTATACGGTCTCCACATTCTGTATGAATGTTGTCACAGCTCTGTTATACAGTCTCTGCATGCTGTATGAATGATGGCACAGGTCTGTTATACAGTCTCTGCATGCTGTATGAATGATGACACAGGTCTGTTATACAGTTTCTGCATGCTGTATGAATGTTGTCATAGCTCTGTTATACAGTCCCTGCATGCTGTATGAATGATGGCACAGCTCTGTTATACAGTCTCTGAACGCTGTATGAATGTTGTCATAGCTCTGTTATACAGTCCCTGCATGCTGTATGAATGATGGTACAGCTCTGTTATACAGTCTCTGAACGCTGTATGAATGTTGGCATAGCTGTTATACGGTCTCCACATTCTGTATGAATGACGGCACAGGTCTGTTATACAGTCTCGGCATGCTGTGTGAATGTTGGCACAGCTCTGTTACACAGTCTGTGCAAGCTGTATGAATGTTGGCACAGCTCTGTTATACAATCTGTGCAAGCTGAACGAATGATGGCACAGCTCTGTTATATAGTCTCTGCATGCTGTATGAATGTTGGAACAGCTCTGTTATATAATCTGTGCAAGCTGTATGAATGTTGGCACAGCTCTGTTATACAATCTGTGCAAGCTGTCTGAATGTTGGCACAGCTCTGTTATACAATCTGTGCAAGCTGTACGAATGATGGCACAGCTCTGTTATACGTGTATAGTCTCTGCATGCTGTGTGAATGTTGAGACAGCTCTGTTATGCAGTCTCTGCATGCTATATGAACGTTGGCACAGCTCATTTACTCAGTCTCTTCGTTGTATATAAATTCAAGGCACTAACACACATTCTGTGTAAGCTGTATGAATGTTGGCACATTATTATACATTCTCTGAATGCTGGCTGAATTTTTCCACCTATTCGTTTCTGTGTTTCGAGCTAATTATGTAAGAAATTTTAATTCGCAGTTCAATTTTTAATGAAACCTCTCAATTTTTTCATTTGTTCTATTTTCCATGCTTGTTTAGACATACATGGCCAACGTCAGGGACTCTAAAATTGGTTCGGTGAAGCCAATGCACGCTATGCGCAACTATAAGACTTTTTATCATTCAATTCTTAACTCTGATGTATAGTTTTCTTTTGTGAGGTGTGTATGTTAGTGACAGCTATATTTTTTATGCTGTGTGTATTTCATGCGCAACTACACAAGACACACACACATACAAGTAAAATACACACAGCACATCACTCTTTGCTCTTCTCAGTCTTCTTTTCTTATTTTTCTGTTTGCCCCCTTCTCCACCTTATATTTTTCTCATTCCCAACCTCTTTCGTTTGTTTCTTCTTCTTCTCCCCCTCCGCATTCCCTTCTGGCTTCTCATTGTAATTCATTCCTTTCTTTCTCCTCTTCATCTATCATTTTTATTTTCATAAATTTGCTAGTTTCTGTGTTGAGATCAGTTGCTAGGAGACGACCAGTGGAAACTGAGAATCCTAGTGCGTGTGCAACGGTGAACTGTAAATTGTGTAAATCTTCGAATTATAATCTCTTATAATTAAGAGAAATTGTAATCGATGTGCTAATAAATCAAATAATCGGAATTAGAACCCGCTTTTTGTCACACGTACCCTCCTAAAGCTGACATTTTGGTGTCAGAAGAAGGTTGCTTGGATCGTATTGGATTCTTCAGCAGTGGTTACGACCGTAAATACGCGACAATTTGGTGTCACTAGTCACGCAGCCATAAACTCGTGACAGTTGGAAACGGCGGAAGAAGTTACGTGTATATTGCATTGGATCGAAGACAGAATTGGAGCAAGCGAGGAAATAAATAAGGGAAATGATGGCCGAAATTAAGATGGACATAAAAGCAGGCAACACAAGTTTGATGCCTTTGATGAAATGATGGAAAGAAGAGAAGCTGAAAGAAAAGCCTACAAAGAGAAGATGATGGCTGAGTGGAAAGCCGACTTCGAGAAGAAGATAGACAAGAGGAAAGTCGCCTGAGAAGATGTGGCAGCAAGGCTAGAAGCCATTCACGATACGACAGACGCCAATGAGATGAGACTGGAACGCGAAACGGATCATCAAGAGAAGATGGATGCAGATCTAAAAGAAATAGAAGGGTCAACGGAGCCATCAGAGCAGAAATGAAAGCCATCCAAGCAAAAGCAGATCCCGACCAACAGCACATGCATGAAATGATGAGAAGGAACAAAGAAAGGATAGAAATCAAGATAAACGCCGTCCAAAGGAGGAGGACGCCAGTCTAAGGGATATCATGGTAGGAATGAAGGACGGCCGGCCAAGAAGCGAGGGAGTACAGTCCAGAGAAGATGAGCCAAATGATCGCGCGATAGCCATATTGGAACAGATGATAGCCATGAAGATAGCTAATCGAGAAAACACGGAAGCTACGGATTTGAAAGCAAATCCAGAGGGAATGGAATGCGAGTCGGAACATCGGGAGGTCCCTAAGGAAGTTACCATAGTAGAATTGGTCAAAGGATGGAAGAAGCGGTATAGGGGGCCGGAAGCTAGCTGCTGGGCGACGCAGAGAGCCAAAGGAACTGACACTAAGTGACTGTGGATCCGAGAGGAAGTTGGCTGCCGCCTGCAGGAAGGTGTTCCGTCGTGCATCAGGGACACGGCGCAAGAGAAACGTCTTCAGGAAAATTCGGACCCAGGGAAATTGTGGACCGCGGAACTACTTGGCCGCAGCCGGCAGGAGCATGACCCAAAGGCAAAAGTGGCACGGCGCAGGGGCCACGATCGCAAGAAATACGGCCAGGACAGTGTGGTACAAGATACTCAGAAAGGAACGACATTCGGGAAGAGGCGTTGGAAGTGCGTGGAATGCAACAATGGCATAAGGAACCGAGGCCTAGGACAGCAGATAAGAGTAAGGAAGCGAATAAAGAACAGACAGACAGACGGCCGCTATGACCGAGGAAGGAGAGGACAAGAATTATCGTTATCGGAGAGAGGGGTTCAGGAGAATGGTCGCACTTGGGAAAATGGAGAAACGCTCAAGAAGATTCTATATAGGATGTTCTGAGGGAAGATCGCGAAAGTAGTCGGACCTTCCAACTGTTTAGGAAGAATGAAGGACTGAACATTATGTAGGGGTCGGACCCCTCCGAAGCGGAAACAGATGCAGCGTAAGGAGAGCCAGGTATGTGGGAACACCGGCCACTACAGGAGTTATGGTCCTCCGTAGGAAAGAGAAAAAAAAATAAGATAACTTTTGGATGATGGTTACAACCTGAACTGACTGAAATCTTATAAGGGAACTGCTTGAGAAGAGCTGGCCTTAAGGAGGGAGCAGTGGTAGCGGTTTGAGAGCAGCCACCGGAGAGAGCGTGAGAAAGAACAACTTGCAGGAAGACGTTGAAAGCACAGACCTCGGGAAGGAAGAAAAGAGGGTGCACCGATAGAATCCTCTGGACGAGCGGCCTTAAGGAGGAGAAATGTAACAGATTTCATCAACGCGTTGCCAGGCAACAGCTCTGTAAACACGGTCCAACATGCAACATATGATGATGCTGTGTTTTCTATGTTGTCCGTTGCCGAGCAGGGCAGGACAAAGGGTTATGCAACCCGCTTTTAGACAACGGTTCGGTAAACTCATTCCCGCATATCAGACGCTATGAAAGCGGTAACGTCTTCAAAAATGGAGACGGTGTTTTCCGTAGAGTCTGTGCAGATTGCTTATAAGGGAATTGAATGCAGAAGCAAGTTCAGTTCAAGGCAGTTACGAGTCAGTCGTAAGATGGAGGAGTGAGTCCAGAAGAATCTTTAATTATTAGGTTCCAGAGTGACTGAAGACGAACTAGCAAGAAGACTTCAGAGTGATTTGAAGTGCTAATTTCTGTGTTGAGATCCGTTGCTAGAAGACGACTGGTGGAAACTTAAAATCGTATTCCGTGTGCAAAGGTGAAGTGGAAAGTGTGTAATTCAGCAGTAGCACTGTATTATTTGTAATTAAGAGAAATTGTGAACGAATTGCTAATAAACCCAATCATCCGAACTAGAACGCGTCATTTTCGCCACGCGTACCACCATACACGTGATATTAAATGTCCCATATATTTTGACATTCGAGTCTTATAATCGTGTATTCCTATATTGATTGCTGGTCCTTTGTGAATTTATTCTTGCGAATTCTATTCTTCTTCCTCTCATGATATTGTCGCGTATCGGGCGTATATCGCGACAAACAACTTCACGCCGTATTTGATATAGCGAATTTTATTTCACATTCGCTCATACAATCACACAAATTACAGATTTACGATTACTGCTATCTGCAGTATCACAATTAGTACACTCCAAATGCCACAATACAACTGACTGGCTGACTGTCACAGTACAACTCCCGACTGTTACTTTATAACTGACTGTGAATAGCCTTCGCTGCTCCTTATGTAGCCTTGATCGGACCATACGGAAAACGGCCACGTAATAAGCACCCTTGTTGCCTGGCGCTGTGTTGCTAGTAACGCTAGCGGTAGTAACCGCTGTTACTACCGTAACAATCCTGTTGCGTCACCGTTACGTTACCGTGCGGAGGAGGGGGAGAAGAGCCCTGACTCACCCGCCGCGTCACTGCTGGTGAGGGGTTCTCCTTTGCGCAACATGTCACAATATTCATGTCTCACTACCCCACTTTAGTACTGCTTCAAACCCCAGATGACAGGTGAGGGTGATTGTGGAGCAATTGGTGAAATGAACATTGGCAGGGGAAACCGAAGTACTCGGAGAAAACCTGCTCCAGGGCCACTTTATCCACCACAAATCCCGTTATTGTGCTAAATGTTTGAAAATACGAGTATACGTGTCTCTGTTAAAACCTGTAAGTAATAATTAAGCGACGTTTGTTACAAGTACCTCGTTACATATCCATCTGGAGATCAGAACGAGGTAGAGACGAGGTGGCAAGGTCCATTCATTGAGTGACAGTAACTGTGTGCAGCTACTACTGTAACATTCACCTCTGTTCGCTGCAAATATCCACTTGCCATCTTCAGGTTGGATTGCCTAGTCCACCACTGTCTCACTCTGCCTTCGTCTTGCGCAAACAAACTTCAGTCTTTTAATCACAGAGATATTGGATTTTCGGACTTTATCTATCGTCCTGGTTTTTTAAGAAAAAACACGACGTTTCGGAAACTGGATCTGTTTCCGTCCTCAGGTGAGTGAAAACACCTATTCTGTTGGGTCCCTTAGAAAGAGCTAGTCTCAATCACTGGACAGCCGATGTCACAAAACACCAAAGTTATAAACACATGAGACCAGGCTAAATCAACGAGACCTAATAAGAAAAATATACGGCCAGAGGTCTGCCTGTTTCGCCAATGTAGCAGACCTCTGGCCGTGCGGCTCCGAGAACATAGGCATAACCTCAAAGAAGGTCTTCTAGAAAAATCTAAACTAGATCAACATGCCTGTGAAGAGGGACATAGGGTAGGCTGGGATGAAGCTAAGATTTTGGAAATTGAAAGCCACATCAGGTATAGGAAATACAAGGAAGCGGCCCATATGGCATGCTCGGCCAACCCAATTAGCCAACCCAGTTTGGACTTTTCTCCCATTTGGATCCCCATTATCAGCAATGAAGTCACCAATTCACATAGAAGATCTGTATGATGTGATATATGTTTTTATTGATTTCTATTAGGTTCTAAATTTGATAGACGTGATTTACCCCATTGTTGACGCTAGTTAGACACTATTAGTTTTTTACTTGTTCTCGTTTCTATGCCATGCCGTGGGGTCATGGACCTGGTTATTAGTTTGGTTTCGTGACATAAATTTGTACGGATCTGTCTATCCTGGTCCCACGCTTGTACGTGTTTGGAGCAATTTGTTATGTATATTTTTCTTATTAGCTCTCGTGGTCTTAGCCTGGTCTCAGGTATTTATAATCTTGGTGTTTTGTGACATCGGTTGCCCTTCTGGCCTAAAATTTCATCCTTCTGAAAAAGCCAACGAAATTGCCGATTGTCTGGAAATTCAATTCACGCCACACGACCTGTGCGATGAAACCCATGAAGAGCGGGTGGAGGATAATGTTCAAGCTCTGCTGGAAGCCGTGGATGAAAACCCCCTCTAAGAATCAGACCATGTGAGTTCAGAAATTAATAAAATCCCTGAAATTATAAAAGGCATGTGGAATTCACGGCATCCCAAATGAATGCCTCAGGCACCTTCCAAGGCGATCACTGGTTCATCCCGCCTGGGAGTTTGCGGCAGATATACGTCTAATGAAATTGCAGCGCCTGCAAAACAAGGTTCTCCGCACGATTGGCAATTTTCCAAGGCGCACACCGGTCCGCGATTTGCACATGGCACTCAAAATCCCGTACGTATATGACTTTATAACAAAATTATGCAGGCAACAAGCAGAAGTCATACAAAAGCATGTGAATGAGAATGTTCGCAACATCGGACAAGGCGAAGCCCGCCACAGAAAATATAAGAGGCGGTCAGGTAAACGACCGTTCAAGTGACTAGACTGCCGTGGTAGCGAATAATACTGGAAATAGTGCGTAATCTGCTGTACTGAGCCTGGACTGACAGAGGCCTTGTATATATTGTACATAAATAAGTAATAAGTGTGTATTGTAAATCTATGTAAATACAGACAGTGGACATATGAAAACAGACTGACTGACAAATGACTGACCCGCCCTCTCGTAAGAGAGGGCGCCCCACACGGACAAGAGAGTAACTTTCATTCAAAAGAAATATCTGGTCATGAGCCCCAGCTGGGGGTCGACACCAAGACGGACAGACTGACCGACCCTCAGTCGTAACATGACTTTGACTTTGACTTTGACATCGGTTGCCTAGTGATTGAGACTAGCTCTTTCTAAGGGACCCAACAGAATAGGTGTTTTCACTCACCTGAGGACGGAAACAGATCCAGTTTCCGAAATGTCGTACTTTTTCTTAGTTATCTTAAAAAACCAGAACGATGGATAAAGTCCGAAAATCCAATATCTCTGTATGTTATACTCCATAGTCAGAATCCTATAGAAACTATTCAGTCTTTTACTGTCAGCACTGACGTAACTTCGCGAACAACTAGTAGCAGAAGGTGGGGCTTGAAGTCGAGAAGTATCCAGAAAGACAGAGACGAAAATATATGATTCTTTCCGAAGCTTGGGTCAATATTTATTAACCAAATCAAAACGTATACTCGTGTTTGAAATATTCAGACAATACGTATGATGCCACATGGATCCAAGGTATCGTGGTCGGTAAAGAGACTGGCTACGACCCTGACTATTGAGGGGTCGGAGTTCTAGTCCCGGTTGGGTCAATAATTTTCTCTTCATCAAATAATCCAGACCGGCCCTGGGGTTCACGCAACCTCCTATCCAAAGAGTACTGCGGGCTCTTTCTCGGTGGATAAAGCGGGCGGGGCGTGAACCTGACCACTCACTTCCAGCTAGTGCCGAGTTCAAGAAAATTTGGATCTATATATCCACTCCCCATACACCTTCATGGCGTAGTGCTTAATTCGTTGAGCACAGGGACAACTTTGCAGATGGTACATTTTGAAAATGTATATTTTGCATTAACAGTTTCTCAGGGTTTTTTTCGGTTCTCAATTTACTACATTTAGGAACCCCGCCCTTTTTGATTATAAATCATGTCGCCTCTTCACCGAACGCCAGCCGTAAGCATGTGAAAAGCACCTTGCTCTATTGCTAGTTTATGCCGGGATGCGAGCGGGAAGTGCAATGACATAAATTTAGAAAAAATAAAAGGATTTTGAATCATCTTGAAGCCGCCTGGTTACGATGGTTATTGTCATGCATCAATGAATTTATCTACTCCATATTTTTCTTCATAACTGACATTAAGCTAAGTTGAAAATTTGATAATATTTCTAGTTAATTTTGAGACACAAGCAGGGAGGAATATGTTCTCTGAGGATCGGTTTCCCCCCCCCCCCAGAAATACCTGCGCTCTTGTTTCGTTCCATCACCCATCACGAATTTCATGTGTTTCGCAGACAATCTGTAAAACTACGAACACTTCTGCATTTCTATGCATTCTTTTCTTCAAAACAGAATGTCCACTTCTGATTTCGATCGAGACTAGGATTTTGGAATAATTATCCTCGTCAACAAGAAACAATTCGAGGCCTATCGCACCAGTACACTATAGGGTCGGAGTAGCAGCTCAGCTCTCTCGTTGGACGTATCGATTTGCCATTTGAAAGAAAGAAATGGCTGCCGTGTCATTTTCTGCCACTTAGTGATGAACTCATAAGACTGCATGTCCCCTTAAGAAGGAAAAACAAACTAATACGAGAATATAACTTTAATATTGTCACATGAGTGATAATAGACGGGTTTTGGAATGATAAGCGGATTTATTGGACTCTTTGATACAGAGAGTGACTAAACTTTACAATTCACTGTCTCACACACACAGACTAGTGTCCACAGTCACGTTTTCCTTAGCCGTTTCTTGGTAGCAGAATCTAACGGCGGACTTTCCCCTTCCTCTGTGTTCCCGAACTATCCGTTGCCTCAGCTACCAGATCTCAAAGTAACAGCTCACAACGACTGAACCTCAGCAGTTTTCTGACTGACAGAATGACTCAGTCACTCACCAACCAGTTAACTCAACTCAACTAACTCTCACTAAGTGTCATGTTCACATCTCGATACGGACCCCACAGAAAACACCACTCTAATATTGCTGTCCAATTGCTGTTTAGCGGTGGTATGACGAATTCTATTGTTGCGTGAGTGCCATCGATAAGGACCGCGCAGAAAACATCATTTCTCTGATGCTGTTTATGTGAAATTACTTAACAAAAGTTGTTTTAGATTTGCTTATTTCGTGGTCGTTGCCTAGCGACGGGTCAACATGCCATAATATACGTACATAACCTGAGTTTAAGGATGTGATTTCGCCTTCTTATAAGAGAAGCGTAATTGGTTATACGTATATCATTCATTTGCCGGTCACGGTATCCGAGCGGTCTAAGGCATGCACTGTCTTCGCTCGCTCGCAAGCCGGGATCGTGGGTTCGAATCCCACTCAGGGCATGGATGTTTGTGTGCGTTTTTCTGTGTTTGTGTACAGGTAGAGGCCTTGCGACAAGCTGATCACTCGCCCAAGGAGTCCTACCGAATTTGTAAGATTAGAAAAACCGGAGTGAACGGAGAAGTTCATGGAGGTAGGCCTAGGCCCACTGGGGCTGTAGTGCCAAGGAAAAGGAAAAAAAATCATTCATTTATTTTATCCGTCAGGGGTGACGTTCGTTGGAGCAATATCTAGGCCTGTTCGTTTTGCTGAACTTGTGTAAAGTTGTCCCTATGCTTAATTAATGGATTGAGCATTATGCCATGACAGTATGGGAGTGGGGGGGGGGCATGAAATACTTAAATTTCTCGCTAGGGGACAATTGCATCCTTAATATTAAGTAACGAGTATTTGCGACACTGACATCGGTCGAATCGAGTCTTTCGTTTCAGGTAATTATCTTGCTGTTAAAAGGACTGAATAACCTGGTAACTACCTGCCTCTCTATCTATGGCTCTGCAGTCCTTTGTTGGGCCTTGGCCGCCTTTTCAGATCCTTAATGTTTTTATACGCCGAGCACAGTAGCCGCGCGGTCTGCTTCATGAACTGTCTTCGCTCGCTCGAAAGCTGTGATCATGGGTTCGAATCCCACTCGAGGCATGGATGTATGGGTGTGCGTTTATGCTGTGTTTGTGTTGTCCCGTGTGCAGGTAGCGGCCTCGCGACGGGCTGATCACTCGTGCAAGGAGTCCTACCGTCTGTATAAAAAATATTACGAAACTGAAGAAGAGGTAATGGCCCAACAAAGTGCTGTAGAGCCATTGATGATTATGAAGAATTTTATTACACTGTCCGTAGGAATCCTTGGACGGGGGATCAGCCCATCGCAAGGCCACTACCTGTATACAGTTCAACATAAAACAGAATAAAAGCACACAGACATCATGGGTCAAATGGGATTCGGACCCACAATCCCAGTGTTTGAGTGGGCGAAGAGGGATCATGCCTTAAGCCGCGCGGCAACTGTCACCGGCAGAATGTGGTAACTGCCGCAAAGTATGCTCGCGTTAAAAATAAACTTGTACTACAAGGGAAAGTTGATCGAATTAAAACCCGAAGTGTTTTTTTTTTTCGTGAGCCTGGATAGCGTAGCCGGTATAGCGACTGGCTATGGGCTGGACGACCAAGAGGATGGAGTTCGAGTCCCGGTAGGGTCAAGAATTTTCTCTTCACCACGTCGTCCAGACCGCTTCTGGGGTTCACCCAACATCCTATCCAATGGGAACCGGTGGATATTTCATCGGGGGTAAAGCGGCCTTGGCGTGAAACTGACCACTCACCTCTAGCTAGTGCAGAGTTCAAGAAAATTAGGATCTATATACCCAATCCCCCATACTCCTTCATGACGTGGTACTTAATTAGTTAACCACAGGAACAACTTTACCTTACCTTTACACTGCTTATTATTTACTTCCTGCAGAACGTTACAGTGACAGGAGTTTACAGTACAAAGAGTGTACGTACCGTTAGATAGAGCCAAATGTGATACCTGCGCATGCTCGAGCGACCGTCAGACGCAACAAAGCTGTACACGCAGTCACTTTCACCTCGCGAAGGAAACAACAAATAATTAGAGTGATTTGCTCTTCAAAGTTTCACTGATGGCTGCGGAAAGAGTACAAAATTGCAAATGTAAATTACAAATTAAAGGCAATTTTAATTTAAGTTCTGACCAAATAACCACATACCCCTATGTTGAGGAAATTTATTCGGCCGGCCCAAAAGTTTCCAGGTTCCATCTTAGTAGCGTGTCTCGGTTGTCATTCTAGCACGGCTTCCTGTAGTGAATCGTGGTCATTTCAGATAACGTTTTATTGATGTTCACATTTCTGTTATCTCTTACACACCTAGCGATCTAGCGCTTAACCTGGAGACATGCATGACGCAGCTGAGCGCGTATCGGTAACAACAGTAATTCTCTCCAGCACTTCGTAAATTTTCAGTTGGCTCATACACATATCTGTGTCTTCTTCTCCTTCCTCCTTGTGTAACTTCGCATTTCTCAGCAACACCAGCAGAGAGGAGAGAGACGCCTCGCTTGGAGTTAGGTTCTGACTTTGCTTCTGACTGGTCTGGGGTTTCTAACAGATACAATTAACAAGAGTAAGTAAAAATATTACATACTGCGGTCCAGTATTTGTATGCATTTCTCAGTTGATTTACTCCTTGGTCAACTCAAGAGTCTAAATCATATATTTCTAGTTAACATTTGCCAAATATGAAATTACACAATATGACAGGAAATATTGGAAGTAACAAACATGCCCAGTGTTTCTGAGCAAGATACATGCTGCTTAACATTTTTGCACTTACTGAAATTAGGAAAAATCACGAGTGTGAATATGAAAATTACGGCATTCTAAGATTCAAGACTGTGTAGTTTGATAGATTGGCAGGCCTACCAATGTTTCGGAGGAAAGTAATACTGTTGTATCCCTATGATGGTGATGGGATACGAGAGGTTAGCCGAGCGGGAGACTGTTCCTCGTAGTACGTCGGACACTTAAGGATTGAAATCCAAGTCGAACTCGCAGTACGATACAGTGAATATATATATTTAATATAAATGATGTTGATACAAATGTTGTACAGAGATCAAGAATATTGCCTGAATAGAAGTTTATGAAGTCCCTATGACGGAGCACAGAGACTCAATGCAGTGTATGAAGTGAAATCTATGAAGTCCGATCCGCGCCCCAAAACATGGTCTTTTAAAGAGGCTAGGATGGGCGTTGGCTGGCAGTCACATGCTATGATTTCACGTGGAGTACATGCTCATAGCAGATGATCCCAAAGTTCCTTATTCTCTGGTCGACAAACAAGTGTTGCATCATGCGTATTTGTCTCGACCAGTTATCTTATTGTAATTATAATTATAACTTCCTGTCTGTACAGTCAGACAAAATCATATACATAATGTTTAAAGTAATATATATGTATGTTAAGGGGTGCATATATTACACCTCCCCCCCTTAAGGAAAAATAAGCAGTAATATTGCTTATTTTTGAGCAGAGTTACATTTCCTGTCCCTTTTGCAATCATGTGATACACATACACATACCTGCACGTAACCTAAATCTAAGTTATGCAGAATTACAGTTATGATACCTTCAGACTTGCAAAGTTGCAGTCCCGTGCTTATACATTATTATTATATCGACATATAATTATCTTTTGCCAGAAATAATTGCATGCTTAGGGTTAGGATTCAGAGTCACAAGTTCTGTCACCTCTATGGCATCACAATGTGAATTTCTTGTCCTTACAGATGGTTTACTATTTTCGTATTTGAGGCTTTCTCTTGATGAGTGAACTGAGTTGACTATCTTAGGCTTAAAGATTATAGTTGTACAAGGGTTATTGTCCTTCCACCATCTTGATAGATTTGGGCAATTTTTACGACAGCACTTGCAACAGCAGCAATAACAGAGAACACACAAAGTTAGGCTTGTGGTGACCATCCCTATATATGACAGAAAAGAGAGGTGATAATCTGTGTTTGAATGTTTAATTTTCCACTCTTGTTCTGAGATTAACCTTTCAACGTCGTCTACCCTGTGACTTGCCACACGTAAATCGTCAAGGTGATTGACTATGTGTTTTAAAGGCAGGTCCAAATGAATATCGTTAAGGTTTACAATTTTACTTTCGGTTTGACAGCAGTCGACATCCAAGAACAGGTGAGGAATTATGTCCCTTTCTGTACTGTTTGTTTCTACCGTCATCTGGGCTTGAATGAGGACCTTGGTTCCATATGCCTTGCATAAGTTATTTAATTTAAGTTTACCTGTACCTACTATTTCGAGGTCCGTTGGTTCCTGTCCTGAGCAGAGTACAGTAAGAGTATCAGGTCGAGGGGCTACATACAGCCACTCGTTATTATCCAGTTGCGTCCAGATAGTCTGATTGATCTCCACGATTCTTCGGGAGCAGCTGGCTGGCACTACTCTAATGGGTTGCAGCATCTCTGCTTCGCAATCCTCATCTAAATGTGTGACTCGAATGGGATGTTTTTGTTTGCATATGCGATGGTAGCTGTCAATCTGTTTACAATCTTTAATTTCGTCTACCTTTAATTTCATGAAACCTTGCCTAACAGTATCCATCAACAGGTACTCACGTTCTGGTAAAATAAAAATAAATTTGTTGGTTGTATTTCTTATCTTAATAGGTAGTGGCAGAACGTGATAAATTTGGTAATTTACATGGTTAGATAAAGGTAGGCGAATTACATATACAAGAAAACTGTTCCTTAAAAATACATCAAAATCAATTATTCTTAACACTAAGCTTTGGTAAGCCACACTCAGGGGAATTGGTAATGAAAGTTCGCTTGGAATGTCAGCTTGACTAGCCTTTAAGTGATTTATAATCTGGGCAGGTGTTATAATATGGGGTTGAATTATCCCCCTTTGAGAATTGATAATTGCATCTATTAAAATTTCATACTCTCTTCTACACTCATTGATTGCTCTCTCTAACTGTATGGAGTGATCATTTACCGTGAGCAACATGGAGGTAGCTGTGAACATTCTCTTTACTTCGCCGTCGTGTTTATTTATGTGTTCGGCCATTTTCTGTAATCCCTTAGCTAAAATTCTTTCATTTTCGGATACATCCATCAAGGTGGAATTCATGGACCTTAACGTTGACCTAACAACTGTTATCTGTTCCTTAGAAAGCTTTAGAAAATCAATCTGTTCTTCTTCTAATTTAGAAATTTTATCAGTATAATAAGAGGCATCTTCACTATCCATTGTACCAAAGAGTATTTTGCTGATTCCTCCTATAAAATTGAAAACTCCACGCCTTGCACGTGAATAATTAATTTTCTCTTCATTCCTAGTTAATTGCCTAACTAACATTTTCAAGTTTTCTACTTCCTTAATTTTTATTTCAATAAACTGAATGGATTTCCGGCAGTCAGTAAAGTTAACCCAGAAAGTAAATTCATGGTTTTTGCAAAAGTCAATGGACATTTTGGCGTACTTTTTAACAGCATCTAAATTCTTGTCGGCTTCGTCAAGGTTGACGTAAGTGATAATTTTCCATTCTGTATTGTACAGCTGTGCTTCTCCTAATCGCTCGTAGTAAAGTCCCGGCGATTCGTTGTATCTTACTAGGGTCGCGTCGAGGGCGAGCACTTGCTTCAGATATATCAGTGTTAAGCAGACGGTCCAGAGTCTGTGGGTGGCGGTCATTGTCCTGTAATCAGTCAAAGAATGGTTTCAGTCTGTTTGCGTGGACCTTGAGTGTTCTGTTTCTTGGTAATTTTAACGTAACATTTACGTCCTCTACTTCCGTAACTTCGTACGGTCCTATCCAAGGGGGAGACAACTTTAATGATCTGCCTCTTCTGACCTTCTCATCATGTAGCAAGACCTTGTCTCCAACTGTAAATAACGGAACATTGACGTTCTTATCATGATACTCCTTGCTGCGTTCTTTCTTTGCTATCAAATTATTTTTGGCTAAGTCGTAACTGGATTGTAATCGAGATTGTAATTCCTTGACGTAATTATCATATGTGTATAGAACTTCGGGAGGTTCCTTTTGCAATATGCCTGGTACGTTAGGCTTTCTCCCAAACAGAAGTTCGTGGGGGGTGAATCCTGTAGCAGTATGTGGTGTAGTGTTAAATACAAAAGTGGCATATGAGATCCACTGATCCCAGTTCGTTTGATCTTCTAAAATGAAACAACGGAGATATTCCACTAATACTCTATGTGTGCGTTCCAGGGCTCCATTAGACTGGGGATGATACGCTGTGGTTTTTATTTTCTTAATTTTCAATAGTTTGCAAATATTAGCAAAAAGTTCGCTAAGAAAATTGGAACCTTGATCCGTAAGGATTGTCTGTGGTATTCCAAATTTCAACACAATTTCTTCCACAAAGGCTTTGGCAACAGTTTCAGCGTCTTGCTGTTGGATAGGAATGGCTATCGTGTACTTTGATAGTTCGTCTTGAAATGTCAACAGATATTTATTTCCTTCTAATGTTAGAGTTAAGGGACCAACAATATCCAAAGAACATTTTTCCCAAACCACATCCGGAGTTGTTGTGATCTGCAATGGCATTTTTGTCTTGTTTTGCGTAATTTTGTTCCTTTGGCAAATTTCACACCGTCTAATATAATCTTCTAACTCTTGTTTCATTCCTGGCCATGAAGTAAAAAGTTTTATTCTATCGTATGTCCTATTCATTCCTAGGTGTCCTCCAGTAGGCTTCTCATGCATTTCCTGAAATATTTTTTGTTTCTCGTCTTGAGTTATCTCTATCCTTTGTTCCTTGTCATCAGGGGAAATTTCAGCTACTTGAATCCTGCTCAGTGCGTCAGCATTTGTGTTCTTAGAACCCTTCTTGTATACGACCTGGTAATCATACTCCTCGAGCTTCAACCTCCATCTTAAGAGTCTCGAACTCGGGTCCTTCACACTGAATATCCATGTAAGAGGGCGGTGGTCAGTCACTATTGTGAATTTTCTACCGTATAAATATGGCCTAAAATATTTGCATGCCCATACAATTGCTAATAATTCCTTCTCTATCGTGGGATAGTTACGTTCAGCAACGATTAGGGTTCGACTGGCATAAGCAACAGGGAGATCTCTGCCTATAGGGCCTTGACTCAACACGGCTCCGATGGCTTCGTTACTAGCATCAGTAGTTAAAACAAATGGTCGTTTAAAGTCTGGGTATTGGAGTATTGGCTCCGTCGATAATGATTCCTTCAAAGCGTTGAAAGCTGTTTCAGTTTTCTCGTTCCAAATGTATGGCGTGTTCTTTTTCAAAAGCTCTGTCAAGGGTTTGGCAATTTTACTAAAATTTGGTATGAATCTTCTATAGTATCCTGCTAAGCCCAAAAATCCTTTAAGTTTCTGAGTGGTTGTTGGGGTTGGAAAGTTTTTGACTACTTCTACCTTCCTCTCGTCTGGCTTTACTCCTTCACTCGTGATGATGTGTCCTAGATATGATACTTCTTTTCTTAAAAATTCGCACTTATCAGGTTGCAGTTTCAGATTATGCTCTCTCATCCTGTCCAGGACGTCTCTCAATTTATTATTATGGATTTGTAAGGACTCTCCAAAAACGACTATGTCATCTAGGTAAACTAGGCATTTTATACCTTGGATTCCGGTAAGAACGGAATTCATTAGTCTTTGAAATGTGGAGGGGGCTCCCTTCAAACCAAAAGGCATTCTTTTGTATTCGTAGTGACCTTGAGGGGTGCTAAACGCGGTTTTAGCTTGGTCTTCCTGTTTTACGGGTACTTGTAAAAACCCACTTGCACAATCGATTGTTGAAAAATATCTCGAATTTCCTAGGGCATCGAGTACTTCCGAAATGACCGGTATAGGAAAGCTATCACCAATCGTGACGTCATTAAGTTTTCTAAAATCTACTACGATTCGCCATTTCTTTTTACCTGAGGCGTCTGCCTTCTTAGGTACGACCAAAATTGGTGAATTCCATGGGCTATTACTAGGGGCAATAATGCCATCTTGCAGCATTTGTTCAGTCTGTCTTTGTACTTCTTCCTTATGAACTTCTGGAATCCTATATGACCTTGTGTTTATAGCCCGGTTCGGGTTTATCGCGGGAGTAGGAATGGCGTGCTCGGCGGCGGTGGTAAAAGTTAGTTTATCTCCAGGTAAGTGAAATACATCATTGTACTCTTCGCAAATTTTGATAAGGGATACTCTCTCTTCACTGTTTAAGTGATCGGTTCTCAGTTCGTTCCGTAATTTAGCTAGGCGATCATTATCTTCTGCTAACTGGGTAGTAAATATTATTACTGTCTTCTCACACTCGTCGTTATCTATATCTTCCAAAACAACTACAGGGGGTTCAATTGTAACATCTGTCTCTAATGAATTTATTATACTTGTCACGCAGGTCCCATTGATTTCAGTACTCAACGACTCTGCTAAATATACACCGGGTATTAATTCTTTCTTTGAGATTAAACCTTGTCCCTTTGACGGGGTGGGCAGTCTCACTAAATTTTCTGTTCTAGCCTTCAATGTAATTTTAGTCTGTCTGTCCTTGTCCCTCACATTAGGGTCAAACTCGACTGCTACATTGTCCATAGTAATCCTTCTGTCACAGTAGTTTATGTTAGCTCCCTTATCTATCCAAAAGTCACGACCTAAAATTCCATCGTATTGCCATTGAAAATTGTCATTCATAACATGGAACGTATGCGTGGTTTCATACGGTCCCGCGAATAGCCTTAATTCAGTTGTTCCCTTGGTTCTCATGATGGTATTTGAAATTCCCTTAACATTTATGCCTTCACTGCAACTAATCTCTACTTCTGGTTTTAAGCTTGAACTTCTAACTAAAGAGATTTCGGCGCCCGTGTCAATCAAGAATTTCAGTTCATTTGTTTTACTTAGATCAACTCCTAAGGTCATGGTATCCAAATTTGATTTATAATGCTTCTTGCACTCGTTTATTCTAATTTGTGGACAACCCCTTAATTGTTCGGCCGGGCAGTCGTCTGGTTGCTCGACAACTCCCTTCCGCCATTTCCCGAATTAACCCATCCCTTTCCTTGGGATCTACATACATCAGCTGTGTGACCTCTGCGACCACACTTTCTACACGTCCGTCCCTGCGGACAATCTCTTGCGATGTGGTTGCCACAACCGCAATTAAAACAACTCATAGCCTGTACATCGGCCGAAAAGTCTGCGTCGTGTCCCTCACGATCGCAACAACTTGAAACTGCATTAACATTGGGCCTGTCTCTACCGACAACCCTTACATTATTAAAATCACGTCTGTCTCTACCGACAAACCTTACAACATTATCACTGGATCTGTCTCTACCGACAGTCCGTAACTCAGGGCGGGGATAACTGTTTGAGCTCAAACATCTACTGGCCGTGTGGCCGATCTTATTGCACTTATTGCATCTCAAGGGGGGCCCATTAGCTCCGGCGGGCGATCTCTCTTTCATGGAGAGGATAGCGCTCTCCTCTTCCAATGAAATTTCTATAGCCTGAGAGAGGAGGATGGATTCTCCCCTACTACGAACGATAGTTTGAATTCGTTCGCTGTGGAGGCCTTGTACGAAACAAGCCTTCCCTAAGTGATTTATAAGGCCTATGGCTCCCAAAATCTCTTCCGGCTTACAAACTCGCCTGGCAGCTTCCCTTAAGTCGGTCTGCAATTCGTCTATTTTGTTTCCCCATGAAGCTATACTTTCGCTCTTATCCTGACGAGCGTTAAACATTTTACAAGCGTAATAATCTAACGTACGCCTCGTGGCGTAGTTTTCTTCTAAAATACCTTTCACCAGCCTCCAGCTGTGTGTTAGGTCTCTTACCATTAATTTGGATCGGGCATCTCCTGTGATCTTAGCTTTTACAAACTTCAACAAAGTGTCGTGTTTACTGGGGTGCACTAGTTCGAAAACAACGTCCACGTTTTCAATAAATTCCCTCAATTTTCGCTTATCTCCATCGAAAGGATGTGTGATTAATCTCATGGCCTCTGAGATGCTACAGTACTGCGCGCCTTCATCGGCGGCAGAGTCAATATCGCTACTGTTATCTGCCTCCATGTCTCACTTATTTGATCTCTGCCCTAAATTTTACAGCGTATTTCAAAATTTAATTTATTCACTTTCTTAACTTAATGTCTGCTCAGTCTAGCTGAAATCAGAGCTCAACCACTGTCCTACAGTTAATTCGTACGCGTTTGGGCGATGTCTTCTTCCCGAAGGAAAATCTTCCTAATTCGTAACCGAAATCTTACAAAATGATATTATTAAAGCTGACTTCCAAGGAATACAAAAAATTTTGAGTGTAGCTTACCCAATTGATGTTCTTCGGGGCTGCGGCTGGCGCAGGGGACGTCCCACGAAGTTCCTGCGAGATGTGGAGATGTGGATCGGGTGCAGCTTCACTAGGCAGGGAAGCTGGTCTCGATGCTCGGTCCTTGGAATGGACACAGGCTTCTTCTTCTCAGATAGGCTCTTCGGTGGCCTCTAGAATTAGTTTTGATGTCTAGAAGATCTCGACGATTGGGTGATTGTGTGATGGTGTTGTCTCGTAGTCAGTCAACCTCCGGCCAGAGCTCGTGGATCCAACGTTAAGCATAACCGGAGTGATGAAAGATGCAGAAGCAACTGATTAATGGGAGAGCAGGTCAGAACCACTACACTCTCCCGCGAAGGGCGAAATTACGACTCTTAGGCAACCTCTAAGAGAGTAATATGATGAATCGTCGAGATGAATTCCTTGAAGTTTCCAATCTACTGCTCGTACTGGTCGGTTGGCTGTGTCCAACCCCACACCTGACACCAGAAATGTTTGTACGACGTGTTGTATCCCTATGATGGTGATGGGATACGAGAGGTTAGCCGAGCGGGAGACTGTTCCTCGTAGTACGTCGGACACTTAAGGATTGAAATCCAAGTCGAACTCGCAGTACGATACAGTGAATATATATATTTAATATAAATGATGTTGATACAAATGTTGTACAGAGATCAAGAATATTGCCTGAATAGAAGTTTATGAAGTCCCTATGACGGAGCACAGAGACTCAATGCAGTGTATGAAGTGAAATCTATGAAGTCCGATCCGCGCCCCAAAACATGGTCTTTTAAAGAGGCTAGGATGGGCGTTGGCTGGCAGTCACATGCTATGATTTCACGTGGAGTACATGCTCATAGCAGATGATCCCAAAGTTCCTTATTCTCTGGTCGACAAACAAGTGTTGCATCATGCGTATTTGTCTCGACCAGTTATCTTATTGTAATTATAATTATAACTTCCTGTCTGTACAGTCAGACAAAATCATATACATAATGTTTAAAGTAATATATATGTATGTTAAGGGGTGCATATATTACAATACCTCCACGAAACTATAAGATATCTTGTCCTAGGAGAACATAAGCTTTCCTTTCACTGAAAGAATTTTATCTTCTGGAATGTGAAGCCATGTAATATGTCAGATATTTAAAGTTGAATGAATGCATAAGGAGTAGGCCTAGACCGACCCCTGCATCACGACCTTCAACAATTCAGCAACTTTACATTTTGAATGTAGTGCAGGCGCGTCTTGGTAGTCACATGGCTCCATAAAATAGTGGCCCAGGTGACGAAAACTTAAGTAAGCTAAGGATTCTCAATCACACAGAGGATGTGTGGCGGATACATCTCCTTCTACGCAATTTTCGCAAATGAGACTGTCCGTTAATCCCAGTTTGAAGATGTGTTTTTCGGGTGACAGTGTCCTGTAAGTAGTCACATATCGTAGCTTGTTTCTGTTAACTTTTAAGAATTCCTTGGTTCTTCTGATATAGGATCCTTGTAGGACTCCCTTTGTCTGTTTAAGTTCTCTTAATGATTTAAAGTATTTATGATGGTCTCCCTTTGTCCAGCACCTGACAGCACTCTTGGCAGTTCCTTCTGAAATGCCGCGAGCTGGTTCAGACATTCAGATCCCAGTCTTACCAGTATATTATTCTTAATTAATATTATTATTATTAGGGTGGTGAGACTGAGTACACTTGGTACTGAACCCACTAATGGCTTCTCATAACACCCACAGATGACAGATGGTGACTGTGGAGCAATTTGTTGAATTAAGATTGGCAGAGGGAACCAAGTTTTCGGAGAAAACCTGTCCCAGTGCGACTTTGTCCACCAAAAATTCCACATGACCTGACTCTTGGGATCGAACCGGGGCTCCGGCGGTGGGAAGACAGTGACTAAGCGCTTGAGCTATGGCACGGCCAAATCGGCAGTTTCTTTAACTTCATTACCCCCGTACCCCCGCATTCACATCAGTTGGAATTTTATGTTTCTCCAGTTTCACAAGGGATTGATGTCAGTCACTGACCAGTGTAACTGTTCTTTTACTCGCCCTTACTTCGGGCTCCACTTTGTAATTGTTTCTTGGGGTCTGTTCAAGGTTAGTTGTCTTACCTTTCACTAATCACTTGACCTGCACCACTATTGATGTCAGTCGCTGATGATGCGGGAGTCCGGCTGCGATCACGGGTCCGATTCCTAGGCAGTTTCTCAGGGGCTTTAGGATGGATGAAAGGTGAGGGTGAATCGCTAGTCTCCTGGACAGTGGGATTAGTGGGTAAAGACGGGTAGAGCTAGATTCTTTCTCAGGGCTTAAGGATGGATGAAAGGTGAGGGTGAATCGCTAGTCTCCTGGACAGTGGGATTAGTGGGTAAAGACGGGTAGAGCTAGATTCTTTCTCAGCTTTCTCAGGGCTTACGGGCCTCAGGTCGAAGGGGAAGGCCGTTGGGACCCTGGACTTAGACACACTGTATAGGGGTTGTGAAGACACTTAGTGATCACAAAGATACACAACACTTAATGTATTTGTAATGTAAGAGTAAACACTGAATTTATTAACTATCAATTACACAACACCTTCTGGGCTGCTCTTATTCCGACAGTACAGAGTTCGGTAAGCGTTAACTTCTAATCAGAGAGACTGCGTTGGGCCTGCGTTTCGTCACTACTTTGAGAGCCCGCGTTTAAAGACTGCGTTTTGAGACTGCGTTTAGAGACTGCGTTTTGAGACTGCCCTCTATGATTAAGAACAATGTGATTTATACTGTAATTTAACTGATAGCTCCTCCCCGGCGGGGGTTCTTTCTTTGAATCCCATTGGCATCACTTTTGGAGAGGGTGGTACAACTTCCAAGAGTAACCAATGAGG
>NW_019742567.1:31338-31988 GCF_002891405.2 Cryptotermes secundus | reverse complement strand
TATATGCCGGGGACGATTACAGTCTCCCAAGATAAATTTTGACTCAAGAACTCCTTAGTGAGCCAGAATTTCTCTTGTAGGCCGCTAAATTTAACCTTTATTAAGTATAATTATGATTAGTTTACAATAAGTTTTCATTACTTATGCTAGAATTAATGCCAGGCGGTAGAGACACCTGAAGTAGGCAGTCCAGTTAAACTAACTAGTTCTTTTGGCCTTAGTAAGACATTAATACAGTGGTTGTCTTGGTGATTCAAGTTGGTTACACAATAACATGCTCTGTCTCTTTCTCACTTCTCTTTGTAAGGGCTTTCTTGGGTCACTTCACTCATCGTATCGTAACACACGGGTTTTTTTTTTTCTCTTTTTTTTTTCCGTTGCACTGTATAATAACTGCACTTATTGTCACGTAGAGCACTTGATGATGGTGAACTGGTTCAGCCAGTTTAATTGACCTCTCAATCCTAATTTATAACAATTGATATCGTTCATTCTAATACACAAATTTCCATTCGCACTGCCAAATGCCATGGTTAAGGGGTCATGTTGGGTTTCCTCACCGGAGCGGGAGTTGGGTATGGGTATTATCCGCTCTCTTTCCTTCTGCCATTTTCCGTTGGATCCGCTGGCTTTCTACCTAATGCTACAAT
>NW_019742567.1:0-30550 GCF_002891405.2 Cryptotermes secundus | reverse complement strand
GTGCTTCACACGCTGACATGCGTCACAGTGAGCGACCCATTTTCGTACCTTCCTACCTAGGTTCTTGAGGTAGAAGGAGAACGAGATCTGATCCACACACTTGTCAGTACCTTGATGTCCTAACAAGAGATGTGTGAATTCAATTACCTCGTACTCTAAGACTTTAGGGAGAATTGCCCTCCAGTACGGGTGTGTCCTGTCGTTTTTGCAGTACAGGATATCATCTCTCAACATGTATCGGTCCTTCATCGCTGCTGGGTTCTTAATCACTTCTGCCCTGATCTTTGCTAATGAGTCATCTTCCCTTTGATACTTCGCCAATCCCCGTAGTTCCTTTTTCAGGGAGGGGTCGAGACCTAAGTCGATTTTGGCGACTAATATTTCCGTAGGTTTTCTCACGAGGTCGAGGCTTTCCTTTGATGTGCCGACCGGATTTCGGCTTAGAACGTCCGCGAAGTGGTTGTTCGCGCCGCTAATATGCACAATGTTGAGGTGAAACTCAGTTTTACTCGCCGACTGCCCTTTTCCCCCAGGAATATCCCTGGTACTCATTTCTGTTAGAGGCCGAGTCGATTCCAGGGCCTCAGTGCGGGTGGAAGGATTAGGTCAATTGAAATATCCAGTTACCTCATCAGGAATCGAACCGACGACCTCCGGCTTGTAGCATAGCGCCTCAATCAAGTACCTTACCGCGGATCCTTTCTTTGAGCCGATTGTCTAGAAAATGTGGGAGCCTCGAAGTCTCACAACTTTATGGGCCTCCACGACCTGTTACAGGGATAACGTAAAGACTGTAACTAATTAACCAGTTAATCAATTCTATGGAATTGTGTCCTACTCGAGAAGTAACCAGTCGCTCAGTTGCTCAAGAACTTCCCATTATTTCATGGAACCCAAAAATTTCATTACTTTTTTCACAAGTGCCTTCCACTGATACCTATCCTAAACTAAAGAATCCAGTCCGTGCCACCCCATTGCGTAACTCGAAGATCTATTTGAATATTATTCTCACACTACATCTTTGTCTTCCTAGATGGAGACTGTCCAAGAGTTAATTTCTAGTTTGTGTTTCTTGTAGGTTTCAGTGTCGGAGATTCCTTGGGGTTCGAACCGGCGATAGAGGAAACTGGCTCGAAGCGCCGTTCCGTTCAAGACGGTCGCAGCGCCAACATCGGAGTGCAGACATTTGCAGCGCAGCATATGGCGGTGAGTGATATGAGCCGCCCGAGTGGGCGCAGTGTTTTCTCTGTTTCTGAACTCATAACTGTGTCGACAGAAGAAGAGGAACCTAGAACAAAGAATAAATGGGAGTTTGCTGCAGACAACCATCTACTGAAATTGCAGCGCCTGCAAAACAAAGTTCTCCGCATCGTTGGACATTTTCCAAGGCCGACACCGGTTCGCGATTTGCACATGGCTTTGAAATCTCCGTGCTTATATGAATATATAACAAAATTAAGCGGGAAATAAGCAGAAGTCATACAAAATCATGAAATTGCAAATATTCGAAACACTGGACAACGCGAACCACGACAAAAGAAATATAAGAGGCTTTGGCGGCGGTCAATCATACTATCCTTCAAATGACTAGACTGCCGTTGTAGCAGGAGCTACGAAGGATAGGGCATGATCTGCTGTACTGAGCCTCAACTGACAGAGGCCTTATATATTTTCTGCATACATTTAATAACATGTGGAATGTAAATGGTACATACTGACAACAGACTTATTACTGCTGACTGTGTGTCTGGCAGACGACAGACCCTTCCTCTCGTCAGACAGAGCGCCCCACATCAATAAGCCTGCCTGCAATTATCTGACAGTAATACAAATCTGATCGTAAGCCTCAGATAAGTTCTTTATTCCAAGATAGACTGGCCGACTGACAGTCGGTCGTAGCATAACTTTGACTTTGATTTAAGCTGCATTCAATAGTAAATGAAGGCCAGTGGTAGCCAGGGATGGCTAACGGCAGGCAGTGTGTCTAGTTATGGCTAGGAGGCCGTAAAATTAGGTAAAAGTCACCAGTTGAGTACTACTCGTAGTTGTGAGACTGTCGCTAGCCGGCAAGGACGTGAACAGGGAAGCAGAAGACATATTTGAATTCCGTTACCAGGTAAAGGCCAGCGAAGACACAGAAGACTTTGCGTGTGCTGTAGTGGGGAGTAGAGTGCGTGACTTAGTAAGATCATTATAATTACTTTTAGTTAAGATTTATAAGAGTTCAACAAATGAGGTTAGCAATTCAAACCCTTGTCTAGTCACTAACACGTGACATTTAATGACACTCTCATATCGACTCTATGTATCGTCTATGAGAGGATGATTAATACGTATGTAGCAGTTGATGGGATGGAAATTGGCAGAGAAAATCAAAGTTGCATACTTATCCACATCCCGCATGTCCTAACCTGGAATCGAACCTAGGACGCGGTGGTGGGTAGCTGGGAAATACTTTTTTCATCTATGGCACTGCCAAGAATTGGTGGAAATGAATGAAAGTAGAAGAGGAAGGAGGAGGAAATGAAACAGAAGGAGGAAAAGAAATGACCAGGAAAGAAGAGGAAAGAGGAGGAAGAAGGAGATAAAAGAGCAATGCTTTTTGCGTTCTCACTGATATTGAGCCGGATGTGAAAACGATAAGCAACAGTAATAGTAATCCCAGGATCTAGGTGCAGAAAATACCACTGTTGGCAGGCATGTCTGTTTCGCTCCTCTAGGTAACTGCTACAGGCGCATCAACCACGTCGACATTAAGCAAGAAATCAGTGTTTCATAGAAAGTCATTCACTGTTACGCGGTTCGAAATAATCGTTGGCTTTCTGCTCAACATTGCGAAAGTTAAGAACCTGGGCTGCACTGTTTTCCTTGTTCAGTGTATCCGTTGTCACCACGGCAGTGCGCATCTTCAGGTTGCGGATGGAGAACACGGCCACCAAGTGTGGATATGTAGCTGTAAATATATTGAATATGCATTTACGGAGAACCGACAATGGATGGTTCTTGAGGCAGGTGAATCCCTCGCTGTAAAGACACATGCCACGCACGATTTTTAATACAGGGCCTCAAAATTGAGGACTAGGCGTAGATGGGAAGGAAATACCAAAAGTTATCTTAAAATTATAGAAAGGGAAAATGTGGAGTTGGTCCGTTTGGTTAAGTTTAGGCACCAGTGGCGGGTTCTTTGAACACGTTAAAGGCAGCATATTGCTTAACAAGATGAGCGACTGCAGCTTTCCAAGAAATTCTACGCTCCATTGCAGGAAGGTAGTCATGAATTGACGTGTAAATTTGCCTTCTCGAGTTTCCATGTACATACTCTAACGCGAAATACAGGTCCCTTCATTTTGAACCTGCTCCTTTTTAAAATGCAATTTTACATAAAGTTTGTGTTGTTTACATTCCGCACACCGGTCCACTTTCTAAACAAAGCCCCTTTCTATAACCACTCGCACCCCCACCCGTTAATCCCAGGGCCTTCTCCATTTAGGGCTTATTCTCTTTTATAATGTGTAATCACTGTGAGCGTTGAAGTTTCAACATCAATTGTTGATTTATATTGTACATGACTTCGACTTGCCGCCAATAAAAATAAAAGTAAACAAGATTGTAATAGATTCTGAAAGGTTCTGGCGATGGTGTATAACACTCAGAACTACTGGGTTTCTGGACTTTCTCCATCGTCCGTTATTCTAAAAACTAGAAAACAAAACGTTTCGGAAACTGGATCTGTTTCGGTCCCCAGTTGAAGGGCAAGACACCTACTCTTTTTCCTCCCTTAGAGAGAGTTAACCTCAGTCCTCATTACGTGGCAGCATAGTTGGTTGAGGCACTGTGCTACAAGCCGGAAGGACACGGGTTCAGTTCCCGAATAGGTCACTGGATTCTTCAGTTGACCTAATCCTTTCAGCTACTCTATGGCCCTGAGGTCGACTCAGCCTCTAACAGAAATGAGTACCAGGAATCTTTCTGTGTGTAAAGGGTGGTCGGTGCGTAAGGCGGATCTTACCGCCACCAGTAAGCCAATTGTCTTGGGCCGCGCCATAGTCGCTGGCTTCCCACCACGGAGGCCCGAGTTCTATCCCGAGTCTGGTCAAGTGGGATTTTTGGTGGACAAAGTGGTGCTGGGGCAGGTTTTCTCCGAGTACTTCGGTTTCCCCTGCCAATCTTCATTCCACCAATTGCTCAACACTCACCCTCACCTATCATCTGGGGCTGGTACAATAGGCCAGAAGTGGCAGCAGTACATGGGACTTAGTCCCATCCCATTAGCAATAAAAAAAAAGCCAATTGTCTAGAAAATGTGGCAGCCTCAATGTTTCACAATCCTACGGGCTTCCACAGCCTCCTGTATGTATCGCTTTACATTTGTATCTACAGTTACTAAGAAGTTATCCGTCTTTGAATAAACAGAGTTTGCACTGTCATGTTCATAAACGCATGCCACTGGAATGTATCCTGAGAAACTGAATGTTTCGCAAGTGGCCTTTTCCTTCACTTTCCCCGACAGAATTCTGTACGCATTTCTCACTGTCCCCTTCTCTTCTTACACGAGTTCCGCATCATGTAATGTTTTCCAGCAGTAGCTTTGCCCACTGCAGACGGCTGCGTCCGGTCCAGATTACGGAAAGAGAAGTCACTGCCAGACGTGTGAATTAGTTGATACCTAATTTATTTGGCCACTGTTTTAACCAGCTATCGCATTACAGCAAGAAGCTGTTCATATTTCGTCTGCGCGTTGTAAACATAATGAATATTAATGGGAAGCTCCCAATTTTGGGCTTAGGACAGAGGTCACGGTAACTTTTTAGTCTTTAAGAACTGTGTAAATTCCCGATGTTTGACGATCCAGCGTCATTTATTGTGGCGAAGGAAAGTCATGAAACAGGTCGCAAATGGAATAAAACACTTGCAATGGATGTAATAAATTTTGTCTTTGAACCATTAGGTAGAAGCACAGTCCAGCTTCATGGCAATATAGATAAGAGCCGCGCATATGCATATTCATAGGCCGGTTTCAGTAACCATAATGGCGACCGTACTTAGCGTATACTACCGGAGTGCAGCGGTTTGTTGTGCGTTTTTTGTGGGAAAAAGGGTTTAATGCAAAGGAAATTCATAATGAAATATTTGGTGTTTACTTTAGAAAATATGTATCGCGTAAAGCGATACACAACTGGGTCGAGAAATTCTCTCAAGGACGTTCGAAAGTCGCAGATGGTGCCCGACCAGGTGCGGAATTCGGCTGAGACAACAGTCAAAAGACTTCTATACTGCGGGTTTCGACGCACTGATAAGCAATGGGATAAGTGTATCAATGTTAGTGGACGATATAATCGAGAAATAAATGTTTCTTCCAGGTTCTAAAATCGCATGCTTTACGTTTTATATCCATTTGTGACCTATTACTGACTCTCCCTTCTAAGTAATGCGCCTTTCAGTGTATATCTAGTGGTGAGACAGTTTCTTAGCGGTCTGCAAAGAGCGCATTTATTAATCTACATCATCTACTCTCGTTAAACATAACACAGACGCACCTACACCTGTTCACTCTACAGGGAGATGTCCATGGGTCTACAATAGGCCACAAGTCACAGAGTTTCACACTTAGGTTATAATTATAGGCAAACAAGTTTTTATGTAAGTGTTGTGCCTTTACGCAACAATTCGATTGCGTCCGCATAATCTTCGTGTTGCTAAAGAAGTATACAGATAATCCTAGAATGCCTTTCACTTGTTTTTTTCTTTTCATATTTCTTTGCCCCTTTTTTCTTCAGCGATATGTGACACGCTATATATTTGGTACAGAAGGAATATGTCTTTCGTCATACTTGAGCGAATCCTTGAGAAGAGAGTAGTGAACCAAACAAAATCTAACGTCGTTCTGCAGAACAGTTTATCTTGCACTCAGTACAAGTTTACTTTCGTACACAATATAGGAAGTGATGTCTATAGACCGCCATATTGCATGCAAATGTACTGTTAAGGAGGATACAGAAAAAACTTAGCACGAATGAAAATATTTACTTTTTTTAGAGCGCACACATTTTAAAGTGCTTGAAGACAAATGTCTCATGCGGCTGGTCGCCAGAGATTATTGTGACATGTGGGCAGTTTCTAGGAAACGAATTGGCTAACACGTTGCCACGGAGAGATTTATCCTTGGAAACAAGCTGGTTACGGAACACGGCTTCATGGACAAGAAAACTGAAAGCTGTAAACACTGAGAACCAGACGCTGCTTCGGAATTAGCACGCTGTTTCCATGGCAACGCATTCATGAAGAGCGGCGGGGGAACCCCTGGAGGCGCTGATCTCTTTTCGGTTCTGTCGTACTTATAAAAGGGAGTTCATTCGTGCATTGAAGGCAAACCCGTGTGGAGGCGGAATCGAATACCTCCACCGTGACCCTGCGAGTCGTAGGAGGTGACGAAAAGGGAAGTCTAAAATCCGAGAGAGTAAAATATGGTCGCGAGTCCTAAGGGGCTCGGACCCGAGAAAAACTTCGCTGGCAAGGGCTAGCAGCATACACAAAAGACAGACCCGTCCTCTCGTCAGAGAGGACGCCCAAGAAAATAAGACTTTAACTGTTAAATAGTAATAAATATCTGGTTATGAGCTTGACACCAAGACTTACTGTCTGACTCACCGTCAGTCGCAATGCGACTTTGACTTTGACATTCCGGGCAGAGATTCATCAGGCAGACTTGTTCAGAAGTAGATCAATGTGTGAGCTGTTATAACTGGTTGCAATTGTAAAGAAGTGCCAGTAAATCCAATCATCAAATCTAGAACCCATTATTATTACTCACGTCAAACCCGAAGATGTGACTACATATTGTTTTTATGGGAATGAAATGCGGTCTCTGACACTTAGGAGCAAAAATAGCTGTTCGGACTTGAAAGCAGAGCGTTAAGGGGAAAGCGTCAGCACAAAATGGAAGAAATTGCGTAGAAGCTTGGTAAAGATACTCAATAACAAGCTTTTTCATAATGCTCTCCTTAGCATGATCAAATCAAACAAGAGGGGCCAACGTGCAGGCTTAGGGGCAGGTTGGAGCACGATACAAGGGAAAGTCGGTAAATAGGCACCAAATGGAAATAAAAAGTAACACACGTGATAGTCGAACCTGGGAAAAACATTTATTTCTCGACATATCCACCAACACTGATACACTTGTCCCATCGCTTTAACACTGCATCGAAACCCACAGCATAAAAGTTTCTGACTTTTGTCTCAGCCACTTCAGAAACTCCGTTTCAACCTCTTCGTCATCAGCAAAACTTTTGGCTTGTTTCTCTACCCATTTGTAAAATGCTTTACATGACGAACACTTCCCACCGTAAACAGAAAACATTTCCTTATGAATATCCTTCACATTTGAGTCCTTTTGAAAGAAAGAAAGAAAAAAAAAGAAAAAAGAGAAAAACGCACAACAGAACTCTGTTCTTCTTCCTGAAGCACAGATGCAATTTTGACTACTGAAACCAGCCTCTGAATATGTGCATGTGCATCTGCTACCTAGACTCTAATGAAGCTGGACTGTGCTGCTACCTAGTGATACACATACAAAACTAGTTACCTCCATCACAGCTGTTTTACTTACATTTGTGACCTATATACTGTTTCTTCCGCGTAATAAACTGAATTAAAATTAACTAGGGTGTGGAGGTGTGTGCTGAATTCGTCTAACTCAGTACGCGTTCCAGCGTAGGGCTCTTGTGAGCCTTAGGGTTCCATAGAAGGCGAAGAATTTCCGTACTAATTGAAGGTATATTAGCTTCTTGAGAATTATTATTTCCCAGCAGTTGCTAATCAGTCAGTTTCTTCGCATTTTTGTGTACAATTTGCCTTCACGTTTATTAATTGAAGCTACAAATGTATTTTTGCAAAGCCCACACCATGGATTAGAGCAGTGGTTTTCAACCTTCGCCTGACCGCGGCCTGAGGGCCCGGTACCAGGCCGCGGCCCAGCGGTTGAGAAACACAGGATTAAAGTCGTTAAGTTTTATTTTATTCAGAACAAGTTCAAATGGAGTCACGCCTGCTGTCTCCTGAGACATGCGCTCTGCAATATGACGGATAAGAAAGAATATTTCGGAACAGCCTTCTGCCTCCATATTCAAGGTAAAAGAGTAAAGTGGGTATCTAACTATCAAACTGCATAAAGTCGCATTCCAAATTTAGTTAATCTCCATATCATTCAAAAATTTCACACGGTAACGGTAATGAGCACTCTAGTTTCGCTAAATTAGGAAATATCTTGATCATCCTAATATAAGGTTACTCACGTTATAAAATGAAACTGCTCAACTACATAAACACATAGACATAAAGTAGGCACAAGCTATATAAAAGTGTTTACTAAACCTAAAATATTTATAGGCCTATAGGAAGGCATAAACATTTTAAAACTGCACAGTGAAGAATTTCGTGATTCATTGAGGATTTCGCTCATTGACTACATTTCATGAAGATTCTGAAATCCGTTATTCTCTGTGTTTTGATTCCTCTCATTATTATGGTCACTATTGTTATCACGACTCCTGTTATGGTTACCATGGTTACTACATTCGGTAGTGGTGCCAGTGTCGCACGTCATGAGTCTCTCACACTGTTATTACCGGTTCTAAGAAACTAAAAATGTACGTCTTTGGGATGACCTCCAGGGACATAATAATGTTACGCCAGAATGATAAAAGGCATTGGAGTTGTACTCTTCTCCAAAGATAATTAGAATAATCAAGTCAAGGAGGATGAGATTAGTAGGGCATATAGCACGAATGGGGCAGAAGAGGAATACCTATAGGATATTTGTGGCAAAGCCAGATTGAAAGAGACCACTGGAGAGACCAAGGCGTAGGTAGTTGGACAATATTAAAATGGAACTTAGAGAGACAGGATGAGATGGCATGGATTGGATTGATCTGGCTCAGGCTAGGGACCAGTGGAGGGCTCTTGTGAACACGGTTAATGAACCTTCGGGTTCCTTAAAATGCTGGGAAGTTCTTGAGTAGCAAACACAATTGGCGGCTTCTCAAAAAGGGCTCAGCTCCGTGAGTGAGTGAGTGATAAAATACATGTCAAATTTCGTCAGAACCTGTTCAGAGGTTGCCGAGTTGAAGGATACAGGCGACCGGACAGACACGCACACATGACCATCCCTATATGAAATTTAATCAGAAAGATAAAAATTTGGAAAGTATCTTACAAATTCGTCTTCTCTCTATTGGTGATATCTAACCCTTGAGGTCTGTTTCGTGCAGTTATAGTTGTAATGATCACGCTTTTCTCATGTCGCAGGCCATGAATAAGGCCTCAGCAGTCACCGTTCCCCCCTTCAAACCCCTGCCGCCAGCCAATGAGGGACACCGAAACGTCTCTCGCCCGTCTCGACTGGCTTCGGGGAACGGCGTCGGGGTGCCATCAGTTGTGGCCGTCCCCGTACCGACCTTCCAGGCCATGCCTTCGTCAATCTCCCGGGTAACCACTGGACCAGCAGCTGTGGGCGTCAAAGTTGTGAGGGCACCCGTAGCCTTCAGGAACTCTTTGCAGATGGCTACAAACCACTTTCAGGTTCGTCTTCAGGATATTATTGATAATATTAGCGTCATATTATGGCCGATTCTTAGTGTAAATGTCTAGCGGATATGTTTTAGGGTTAATTCTCAATTTTAATATGCTGGGACTTTTTCTGTAGAATTTGAACAGTAGCAGAATGGGGAAAATTGCAAATAGTAGATCTACAGTCCAATTATCTTTAGAGCTTTGAGCAGCCCATCTATATGAGCGCTCCTTTCGTGTAGTCACGGCTCAGAAACTGAAAATGCTAGCGGAACAGATAAACCTACAACGCAACACATTATAAATAAAGCTTGCCCTCATTGCAGCAGATGCTAGAACGCAGCTCCGTACCTATATGCTTTGAGGTTCCTTTCTCGAAAATAAAGAAAACTTGAAACTTAAACCCCGATTTCCCGTTCGATGAGCCTGAGGTATTTTTAGTTCAAGCCGAAACGCTCGGTGGTTCTGTTGTGTCTGTCCCCAGTAACGGTGGAACCTGTACCAGTCTTACACATTCCACTGGCAACAACAGACGAGCACATGGGTACATTATTCTGTTCATTCCCTTACCACTACTGTTGTTCAGATTTATAAAAAATGCTATATGACTCATATAAATGCATTTTAATAACAATGGATCACAGCAAACCACATGTAAAGGACAATAAACTAAAATATCGACATTTATCAATCACACTGGACGGTTTTCTAAAATATATACAGGTAATAAATTACTTGGAACATAGAGTGCAACAAATCTGGTTGCATCCTCCTAGTCTTTTGTCAATCGAAAGGGACAAACACGACTAATCTGGCCGCAGAAAATTATCATCTGTCTTGAAGTATAAATCCGTGCCGTTTGATTTATTTCGGCGTCTTCAACAGGTTCGTAAAGACCAGCCAACTGCTGGTGATGAAGGACTGTCCACAAACACATTAACCCTAAGGACGGGGGCCACGAACCAGCAGAAGGCAGTATCACCCGCTCTAGATGCTTCATTAGACACAATGGGTTACTCCATCAAAACGCTTGCAAAGGCGACAAACTTATCAGAGGATGCCATTGCTGCAGCCATAGCCTTGCGACAGCAGCAGTTGATTCAGCAACAGCAGGCTGCAGCGACAAGTACAACGACGAGTACGACAACAACAAAGAAACCTCCGGTCTCGAATCCAGGGAAGAAGTACCTTCTCGCCACACCCAGTAAGGTCATGAACGCGCCCAAGGAGTACTATCCCGTAGGATATGACAAGAACTTCGACGATAATTTCGCGTCACGTGTCGAACTTCCGGACACGACGTTCAGCTGTGGCGACCAGAAGCACTTCCCAGGACTCTATGCTGATGAGGACTTAGGATGTATGGTGAGTATCTAGAACTGACTTGCGCACCCGGTGGTGCCTGGATTACACTGTAGACACGTTTACTGAGGACCCAACACAAATAACCTAAGCAATCGCAGGATCTGAGGCCCTCCCACCAGTGCTTATGAAAAGTTCTATCTTCCCGGATGTAACGTCGTGTAGTCCGTTAGAAATCAGTCACCGTTTCGGAGTAACATGTTGTCTCTATCTTGAGCGTCCAATAATAAACTAAGAAAGAAACCAGTCTCAAGCAGGTAGCACAAGTCAAGAAGGAAACCGGCGTGTAGCAGGTAGCATAAGCCAAGCAGGAAAATGGCGTGTAGCAGGTAGCATAAGCCAAGCAGGAAAATGGCGTGTAGGAGGTAGCATAAGCCAAGCAGGAAACCGGGATGTAGCAGGTAGCATAGGCCAAGCAGGATACCGGCGTGTAGTAGGTAGCAAAGGCCAAGCATGAAACCAGCAGGAAGCAGTGATATGTTGGGATTTTGGACTTTATCCATCGTCCTGGTTTTTAAGATAACAAATAAAAACACGACGTTTCGGAAACTGGATCTGTTTCCGTCCTCAGGTGAAGGAAAACACCTATTCAGTTGGGTCCCTTAGAAAGAGCTAGCCTCAATGATATCAGTGTGTTATACACCATCGTCAGAATCCTATAGTAACTACCAGCAGGAAGCAGGTTCCTTGCTTGGCGCATTCTTCGACCTTGTGGATGTGGAAGACTTGTTCTTCAGAAACGTCGGTTGACTTTTCAACGGGCTACACAGCTTTACGTTCCAGAAGATATAACTCATCGCAAGTAGTTCCTTTGTAGTTGATGCGGAGCCATAAAATAACCGAAAGGCTTTGCAAACATAAACCCAGCCTAAATACTGTAGTCAGAACGTTTTCGTTCCTTGACTAAGGCGAAACTCAGAATCGCATACCCTGAAATGTTTCTTACGTCTTTTGTTTTACTGTCTTCATTTTAACTTTAAAAATATGTAATTTATGTACACCTAATAACATTGTTTTAACAATTTAAGAATTCTAGGTATGCTTTTAAAGACATGTTTTAATCGGTTGTAGTCTTCACTAAAAATAAATTAAAAAAACTTATAAAATCGAAGCGAATTTCGCGTAAGTCGTGGATTTCCTATATTACTTCCTCTATTTATTTATTTTTTCGTTGCCTTACCTATCATTTCAACCGCTATTGGGGAGCTGTCCTGCCAACTGCTAAATTAAGAATGTAATTGAACTCGTTGCCACGGGGACAGATGCTCCACGTGTTCGATTAGCTCCGCTGCTGAAATCACAGGAACGGAAGAGTTTTTTTTTTTTGGCATTCAATTATCACAGGGGACACGCGGTTGCGTAGTTGATTCAGGCACTATACTATAACCCAGAAGGCCGCAGGTTCAAATGCCAATGAGGTGGATTTTTTTTTTCAATTGACCTAATCCTTCCAGCCGCACTGTGGCTCTGGGGTCGACTTAGCCTTTAGTAGACACGAGTACCAGGAACTTCCTGGAGGGGGTAAAAAGCGGCCGGCGCGTGATGCTGACAACCTTACCGCCATCTGTGAGCCGATTGTCTAGAATATGTGGGAACCTCGACGTCTCACAACCCAATGGGCCTTCACGGCCTGTTACAGGGATAGCTTTACCGATTACTTTCCATTACCACAGTTTAGGATTAAGACTTCAATTTATAATTCCTAGAAAGGAAAGAAAATTTAGGTGCGCGGAGCGCCTAAAGTCTGATTTACACTGCTTACACAGGACCAAAGTGACGAGGTATTACACACCTCCTTGTAACAATATTTCTTAACCATTACAACTGCTCAGCTTCTAAAAATAGCTATTTCAACAGCACTGTAGGAGTCTTTGCTGGTAGCTACTAACTTTTATAAAAGAAAGAGAAACAGCGTTAATTTCGACTCCTTAGAAAAACGAAAGAGAGAAAGGATCAAGTAAAAACTAATGCGTCATTCTTATCGGAGTCAGACACCAAGGAACGTCAGAATTACTCAGTTTTTTAACTTTGTCCAATTTCCGGTATTCTAGAAACTAAGAAATATAACATTCAGGAAACTGGAACTGTTTCCGTCCTCATATGAAGGGGACGGAAAACATCTACTCAGTTGAGTCCCTTAGAAAGAGCTGACCTCAGTCACTGAGTATCTGAGACCTGAAACGGATCCGTTTTCCAAAACATTGTTTTTTCTAGTTTCTGTAATACCGGGCGGCCGATCGGAGTGACATGAACTGTCTTCGTCCGCTAGAACAATGGGATCGTGGGTTCGAATCCCACTTGAGGCGTGGATGTCTGTGTGAGTTTATTCTGTGTTTGTATTGTTCTATGTGTAGGTAGCGACCTTGCGACTGGCAGATCCCAGTTTCACGGAGTCCTACCGACTGTGTATAGGATTAAGAAACTGAAAGGAAAACGGGCAAATGTCCAACAAAGGGCTGTAGAGCCATAGCTAAATGGGGAGATGGATAGATAGATAGATAGATAGATAGATAGATAGATAGATAGATAGATAGGTAGTCAGGCAGGGAGGGAGGTAGGTAGGTAGGGAGATAGAATACCGGACGATGAACAAAAAAAGTTCAGAAACCCAGTAAATCCTAGTATTATACACCTTAGTCTGAACCCTTTGGAATCTACCAAGGAACCTGTTCCTGCAACACCGGCTTACATCCACGATGTATTCGAAGAATATCTATCTAGAAACTTACTCACCTCTGTGTTGACTGCCCTCAGTTCTTCACATTCTGTATCGGTTTTCGGCACAGGAAATTCATTATACAGGCACGCGTATTGTGCAAGAACTACCCACCCATTTTTCCGTTCACCCATCAAGGATTTCTATACATATACGTACATACCGCATACTCCGGAATATGAAGCGATCCATTGACCTTCCGGTCAGAAAATCATGAAAAATTTAATCTGACATAAGTGAATATGTCTTTTAGTTCTGAGGGTTGTAAGCTAAAATAAGTGGAAAGTATACCATTTAGAAGTAATAGATTCAAATTGTAATACCTTAAATATATTTCTAGATTTAAAATAAATCGTTGGAATTGGCAATTAGAACGTCTCTTAATCATATTTAATCGCAAGAATTCAAAAATAAGGTGACCCCTCTTTTATAAGAAGCAGTATTTAAGAAAGAAAGAAAGAAAGAAAGACTCGCCTTGTGTTTTGTCCAATGCGATCGTTATAATGCCATCTCACAGTAGTACCGGGGAGCCATGTGACTGAATCATCGCGTGTTTTCTCTGGTTCCTTCTTTTCGTGATACTTCCGCGAGACATGTAGAACTTGTTGAGGTTCGTGTGATGTCGCCAACCGAAATGAGATGCAGTGGTTCACGGTGACGCTCCCGAGACATGCGCGGTGCTAGTACGTGACGTGCTGACACAACACGTCGCCTTTCCTTTACATAACGCAGTTACAGACATCACGGCAATTGTGAAACGAGGCCATCTGTCTGTACTAACAAGCAATGCTTCAATAGCGTTGACGCCTTCTCCAGCAGTAAAGTAGGATTACAGGTGACTATTCCAACTGGGACGACATTGTCAGCATTGTATCGTCGTTCGTTAACGAGATGTGAAGACTCAGTAGCGATTCCGTTTGTGTGTTTCCGGAACTGAGAGTATGCCTCGTGCGTTTGCACCAACCGACAGGTTTGTTGAGTATAACACTGAGCGTGGAATTAACAAAAATGAATAAAGGCTCCGTGTGAAACAGAGAGAACGGAAGTTGCGAGATAAATGTCTTTTTGATCCGCTGTCGCTGCTGTCAACAGGCTGCGATAACTTGGCAGCATTTATATCTCCTATAATACGTCGGTAATGTCAACGCCATCCTTCATATTGCATAGGAAAATTTACTTCGGGCTATCCACACTGTTAGAAATATACTTATCGTGACCACTAGCAGCATTCCGTGGCTATCTTGTATTCATTCTGTGTCCGATGGTGCAAAAATTAAAGGCAATTCTGCTGTAAATTTTGATAAAATAATCAGACGGCAATTAGGCGTGTCTTATTTTTCTATGTGTTCGCTTTTCAAAGTATTTGCCCGAACATCCCACGAGTTTCTGCTTATATCACAATGAATGTTTTGATTGAACCTCATGGTAAGTTTAGCCGCTACTCTCTATGACTATTTTTCACTTCAAAGGCAGTCAGTAAGTGCCGGACATGTTGATGTAGTCGATGGCCGTCCACAGCTCGCATCGGCATTTGTTAGCTCTCCCTCGTGTCTTTGCACCCATTCATAACAATTCTTCTGGCTCCTACAGTTACTGCCATACGGAAGAGTCATTCAAGTTGTCACTCGATTTCACCACAGAAATCAGAGCATAACAGGGTGCCCCAGAAGGAAAGGTCAATTATCTGGGCAGTCACAGTATCGGTCACTCTAAACAAAAGAGCGTATATGTACATCCTATTCCGAACGGTTTCAGAGATACAGTTATTTCACTGTACACTGTACAGACGAGCAACACACCATGTCCTCACACGAGTTGCAAAGTGCACTGATGTTTACGGTGGAATTTTCGAGAATGTATTATAATGGGTGAACAGTACCAACTTTATCACGTGAACAGTAAATACAGGTCTTAGAAACAGCACGTAATATCTCTTTCTTATGAATCGTTTTGGAACTGTACAGTGATTTTTTTTAACTGTATCTCGGAAACCGTTCGGAAGAGGACATACACGTATATATTGCTTACAATGACCGACACTATGTCCTCCCAGGATATTTGGTGCATTGCATGAACGGAGGAGCCACTTTAAATGTGAAGACTGCGGCCTTCGGGGACGTGACACCGTGCATATTTGTACTATATTCAATTACTCTCTCAGTAACTCAGGCTGTATACGTGTAGTTGTGAGTTATAAAGGTAGAGTGAATAATTAATTTAAAATGTCGTGAAACATATTACAGTCATGATCTTCTTTCTGGTACAATACTACTCCTGCATGTGAGTGAGTTTAGTTTGGTAGACTCTATCATCATGGCAGAACGGTGAAGATAGAGGCAGCAGGTTCCCCCGAAACATTGGTGTCTGTTAAGCACCCAATAAGATCGCAACCTTCGCATTCATTGCCACGAGAAACTCATATCTCACATAATGTATGTGTCACAGAATTAGTTTATTCTCAATCGAAATACAATAAAACCAACAAAATGAAAGGTTCATATTCTTTCTAACCGCAGTATTTTCCCCTGCTATCAACATCACTTTCAGGTATATATAAACTAAAACTGCCTTCACTTGTATACGTGTACTTCCGGCTTTTGTGAATTTACGATTTATGTGTGACTGTAGATTGGGTTTCGATTCTTCAATAGATTTATTGACCATTTACAGATCGTAACTACAAATAACTATAAAACTGAAGAAAGCAGTCTTCTGGGATTTGGCACAGTGTCTATGTCGTGTGAATCGGTTCACACGGTCTCTTCGCCTGCGGATTTCTTAAAATTTTCCTTCTACCCTGAAGATGGAGCCAATACGTTCCTCCGAAACGTCGGTTAACACCACATATACACGGTGCCATATCCCAGAAGAATGCTTTCTTCATAGTCACCGCCGTGAAAACCTCGAATCTTACAACTATAATATTATTGCTGACTCCCATACTTTACAAATTACTGGCACACTCTAAGTCTTCTCAGTCTTCACCAGTCGTATCCTGGCAACAGATTTTTAACACAGTAATTATAACAGTCTCACTGTAACTACAGCACATATATAATCTTCTCTTCACAGCCGGACTTTCAACTCTCTCTCTCTGTCAAGTAACAACTAAGTGGGAAACCCCAGTTGGCTTCTTCGTAACCATGTTGCACGGACCGAGTAGAAAACACTGCTTGCAACATTAACTCTATTGCTGTTTGCGTATTCGTTGCAGCGGGAACGTGTTTGCCGATCCGCTGCCTGTAAACAGGTTGCATAACATTGCTCAGCCAAAGTCTGTACTTGCTACATTTGTCATATTGTTTATTTCGAGGTCTTTGCCTAGCAACGGGTATACGCACAACAATAGTATGATATTAAATTTAGTAATATGCCTACGGCTGAAAACGGTGACAAAATATATGTGTTTCTGCTAACATATTTAATTCCATCGGCAGGTGTTCCATGTGTGCGCTTTCACAGATGATGGACTTATCATGAAAAGCTTCCTCTGCCCGGAGTCTACACTGTTCGACCAAACGATCCTCAAGTGTAACTGGTGGTTTTACGTGGACTGCAAAGCTTCAAAGAAGCTCTACGACAGTAACATACCAATTTCTAAAAGTTACCAACTTATGAAGGCGCTGGCTTTCTTCTCCTCGTACAACAAGAGCTAAACTCAAGGCCAACGAAGTGAAACGTCATTGCTCAATGAACTCTGCGCTCAACCGCATAGTGATACAGGCTCGTTCATGAAGACTGAATAAGGCAAGAGAGACATGTACCTAGATAAGGAGCAGAAAGTGTTAAGAATGAGATATTCTGCATGTTCGTGCCATCTGTTAGAAACCTTACTTATTCCTTGTCCCATAACTTTCTGCTAAAGAGTTGTCTGCTCATTAAGTAACCAGAAAATGACATTGGCTTTTAAGACAATCAGTTACGCCGAGAAGCGGCGGTCGCTCGGTCGGTATAGTTCGCTTGCGGACTGAAATCACGGAGTTACATATTTCATTTTTTTTTCACATCGATACTTCAGCAGTTTTCTATATTTATGCAAACTATGACATACGTTTTGGAATAACTGAACCGTACAAAAAGTTTACTTTTAGTTTTGTCTAGCAGGATTCAAGCCTGGATTATACTTGCTAATTACGATATTCCGTAAACCAGAGTCACTTTATAACAGCACGAGAAACAAGGCCGCAAAGCGCTGTCGTGAAATGACGTTAAATTATATAGCTTGTGGCACAAAGTGGCATGCTGTCAAAAAGTGACCGTAGTTTACGGTATATTCGTGGATAAGTCGACTGAAATTCAACAAGGAATAACGTCTTCCTTTTCTTCATTCTTTTCTTTTTCTCTGCTTTGCTCTCTTTCTTTCTTTCCCTCCTTTTCGTAATTGTATCTCGGCTGCCATTTCTCCGTTAACACAGTGAACGAAGTTACATGTGTATCCTTCAGATGGCTCAGATGGGAACACAGATCTGGCACGAGTGTAAATACGTGAACTCTGCTACGGTGTCAGGACTGTACACACTTGCTAGCCCGTCTCCTGTTATGTAGCCTGGGCCGTTTAAATTGCAACCCAAAGAACAATAAATCATCCACTGCTGTGTGGAAATGAAAGCGGAGTTTGTTTCCACTGTGTAACGGGTTATTTCAATTTTCTTCGTGACCCTGTGGTCAACGTTACCCTTAGGCAGCGTCTACACGAGGGCACAAAATGCGTCCCTTGTAACGAACGTACTTCATGACGGACGTTGCTGAGGACACCACACAGTTGCAGAATGCGGTGCGTAGTTTTTTGTCTGCAATGGAGCCAGAAGAAAGCGTAGCGTTCGACTCTCTTGTTTGTTTCTATAACGCACGTCACGACGTTCGTTACAACGGACGTATTTTGTGCGCTCGTGTTGCCACCGCCAACAGTACAGAAGCTCTGTAAATGTGAAGACGGTGTTTTCACGGGCAGAAATTGCGTTTAATACTCGGACATTACCTCACTCGAAATCGTTTGCTGCCATTCGCGAAGCACTGAGCGATGAGTAGCGTGACAAGGAAGAAAAGACAATATTGATGTCGCCTTTAAGACTGCATGTACAGTAGCGGTTTAAATGTATAGGAGCCAGTGAATGACGGAAGACCAAAAAACAGGGCTCATTGGCTCGATCTGGTAGTGTTAACATGAATTCTTTTGCGATTAGCTTGTTCAGCAAAATGGGATAAACAAAAAAAGATGATGTGCAAACTAACGTAGATTCATCGGAAGGGAAAAATAACATGAACTGCATATACACTTTTATAAAACATAACACACCTTTATTTCATTCTACGTATTTCAGCAGGATTTGAACCCATACCTCCATCTAAGCATAGTCCTGATGCTTTCCTTTCAAAGTGGAAAATATCTGTAGAAAATTTTTAGGCGGTTCTGAGTGCGAAAACATGTGTATGCCTGTCGCTGAATAATTTATTTTTATCATGACCATCCATAATCAATGCTTTTGCAACATGAAGCATCACTTGTTTCTTCCACAGGTTAGTTTACAGCACTGCATGTGATATCTTACTTGTACCTGTCCATACTTCACATGTATTTTATACAGTGTCAGATGTTTCATTTTTTCTCTCAAATCTTGTGAGCAAAAGCGTTTTCACATTCACGAGGTCTATATAAGCACAGAAAAATGAGAAGAACACGGTAGTGCAGTTGGTTGAGGCACTGTGCTACAAGCCGGAAGGTCGCGGATTCAATTCCCGATTACGTCATTGGATTTCTTCAATTTATCTAATATAGCGGCCGCACTATGGCCCAGAGGTGGACTCAACATCTAACAGAAATGAGTACCAGGTACATTTCCGGGGGTAGGGCGGCCGGCGCGTAAGGCTAACAACCTGAACGTCATCTGTGAAGCGATTGTCTAGAAAATGTGGGAGCCTCGACATCTCACAAGCCTATGGGCCTCCACAGCCTGTTACAGGGATAACTTTGTCTTCTACAAACGTATAAGAATGTTTCAGATGCCTGTTTGCTCATTGAAATTTTTTAGAGCCAATCCAAATCCTTTCAAATTCCATTATATTTTAAATAATATATGATCGTTAATGTTATTCTTATAGCACCAGTCGCTGTTACTTACACTTCGTTTAGGAGTAACCACAAAAATACTCTTTCATATTCTTTATCTTCCCAGTAATGCGTACCGGGACACCCTCACGTAAATTAGGGTTTCCAGGCGTCAATAGGGCAGATGTGAGAGAGCTGTCTAGGTGTTGATTGCAGAACAGCAAATTGCCGGCCGGGCTGGAGACCTTTGACGTCAACGTCAGCTAGACAATGCACGTGCGTATCATTATCTCATTCCCCAATTACCGGAGAATTTCGAAATTTAACACTCATAAACTGATAACCCACTGACGCGATTAGTCGCTAGCGGCTAGCCGCGTTAGTGGGTTATCAGCCTAAACCGCAGTTTAATAATTGGCCTCGAGCGACTCGGCAGACGTGCCGCGTTAGTGGGTTATTCACCATATACACTAATGCAGAGGTTCTCAAACTTTTTGCCTCTAAGCCCCCCCTGACAAGAAAAATACTCTCAGGCCCCTAGCTGTTTTTTTATCAAAATAGAAGTCATGGTATGTTTGACGTTTTATTCAGTTTATTTTGCTTTTTTCTACGTACTATTTAGCAGTCTTTTTACTCAAAATTAAAGTATCACAATATTAGGCCTACAATAGAAATTAGTTTTAACACTTACAATTAACCAAAATATGTATTGAAATGAAACGACATTTAACTGACAAGTATTTAATTTTTTTCTGCAAAGAAAATCAAACATTTAAATGTCAAATTTCAGTGTGATGGATGGGCCTACTTTTGAGAACAAAGTTTATCAAAAAGTGGTGGAAGATCAGAAATGGCCACTCCAACTTCTTTAGCAATATTTAGCCTTGAACGTTACTTTGACTCTATAGCTGCCAAAGCAGAAAAGCCGGTCTCGTATAAGTAAGTCGTTGCGAAAGGAATCAGGATGTTAAATGCTTTTTGCCTCAAAGTTTGGAATTCCGTGCCAATATGTATCCACAACTCCAACAAAGACAATTCCTTAAATGTACGTTTTAATGAGGTATCACTAGTGAGATCGATGAGTTCTTCTTGCTCATTTACATTCAGAGATGATGGCCCAGGAACATTTTCGAATGGATTTTTAATCCAATTAAATTTATCAAAATCATTGCAAAAGTATTTTTCGAAAGGAACTTTCAACATTATGAGATGATCAAGTAGGCAGCTTTTTATGTCCGTTGGAAGCACTGGATTATCGGTGTCTTGTACCAATGACACTAGAGTAGGGAACATGTCTAGCGTATCACTTTCCATACTCTTTCTCCAGAGCTCTAATTTTCTCATGAATGACTTCACTTTGTCATTCCAAGAAAGTACAGTTGCCTCATTCCCTTGATGTGAAGTGTTGAGGATATTTAGTTTTTCAAATATATCTGTGAGGTAAGCCATTTTCAATAAAAAATCCTTGTTGCTGAAACTGTCTGCCAGTGAGTGATTTTCCCCATTAAAAAACAAAACACATCATGCCTCAGCTCAAACATTCTCTTTAATACCTTGCCTCTTGAAAGCCATCGAGCATCAATAAAAAACAATAGAGCAGTGTTTTCGGCACCCATTTCCTCACACAGCATTTTAAAAAGTCTAGACTTCAGAGGATTTGTCTTGATAACATTGACGGTTTTACAACCGTCTGCAGCGCTTCATGAAGGGGTGGGCTGAGTTCTTTAGCTGCCAGAGCCTCCAGATGTATCATACAGTCAGTCCATACTGCTTCGGGAGCAACAGCTTCAATTTTTGCTTGTAATCCAGCATGGACTCCAGACACTGAACGAGCTCCATCTGTACATATGCCAGTGCATTTATCCCATGATATCCTATTTTCATTAAAGAAAGCATTAATCATGTCGAAAGGGTTTTGAGCTGTTGCTGTTCTCAAAATAGGGTCACAGAAAAACAATCCTCTCCCATATTACACTCAACAACAAAACGAACGTACGCAAACAAATGAGCATCTTTATGAATATCAGTCGCTTCGTCCACTTGAAGTGCAAAGCACTTGTTACGCAACTTCTCAATTAAATGCCGACGTAAATCGTCAGAAATGTCTGAAATTCTTCTACAAACTGTGTCACTAGAGAGGGGGACATTTTTCAATTGTTGAACAGAAGAGTCACTCAACATTGTTGCTACTATGTCAATCGCTGCTGGTAAAATCAGTGTTTCTGCAATTTGTGTGGTTTCCTGCATTTAGCAATTCTATGAGAAACCTGGTAAGAGGCTAAAAGGGCCTTAGAAGTCACATTTGTTGTTTTAGCAAATTTCTGTTAGCTTTCTAACAAAATAATCTTTTGGTTTATTTGTAAACTTCGGAAGTTTGGTTTCAAGCTGTCTCTTTAATTTATTAGGTTTCATACTGTCTGCAGCTAAAATACTTAGACATATCACACATTGCGAATGTTCTTCATCATTGATCACAGTTTTCGTAAAGCCTAATGATAAATAGTTCTCTTCGTACCTTCTCATTTTCACACTCCCAGTAGCTTCTTTCCCACCACTAGTTGAAGGAGCACTGGTGTCTTCATTTCTATCACTACTCAGGAAACGCTTCATGATCAATTGTTCATAATCAAGCCAATTTCAAGAGGTAAACAAATCAGCACAACTGCATTGAAATGCTGAATGCATAAGAACACAACATCAATCAGGCATACCAGTCAATTACCATTGAGTCTGGTGACAAACTGCCTGCTCCATGCCCAACAGGCGCCAATGACATGACATAAGTCGCTGCTTTCAGCTGCGCGTGTACAGTGCTGCCTGGAAGAGGATGCAGCTGCTGCCGAACTATCAACACTGTCTCTGGCATACGCGTTTTATAACTGCCGGTAAAGAGAATAATTATTAGTTATTTTGAAATTCATGATAATTAAAACCTGTACTCATCAAAAGTTTTTCTATGTGTATTTTTATTTTTTGTTACTTTTCTAATTTATTTAGGACAGTTTTAATTTTTATCTGTAGGAAAGTGTGCTGCATCCCCCTTTCAAGCCGTTCGCGCCCCCCCCCTGGGGTCGCGCTCAAAGTTTGATAACCACTGCACTAATACAGCGAACGGATGCGCGCGACAAAGAGCGGCTAGCCGCACGCGACTAGTCGCGTGAGTGGTTTATTAGTAGGACCCGGATCTTTATGCGCTAAAAGCGGGAAAATATGCACCCAAAATAAAACAATATGCACTTAAGAAACAGGTCACTTTATTCAGACTCACCTATTTACATGTATCACTCACTGCAGAAAGTGGCATCACAATGGGCAACTGGAAGTCTTTCAGTGTTTCCTGAAGACAAACTGCGCCTATTGTCCATCAAAATGAGTTTGTAGGCTGAGAATGATCTTTCTACATCAACTGACATGATTGGACAGTATTTATACACTGGCGCTGAAGGTTCGGAATATTCATCTGACAAAGATACCCTAATTCCACTGAAGTACTGACTAATTAACTGAATCTTTTTTAGTTCTGGGTTCGAATTCAACTCCATTTCTAACTTGCATTTAATCTTCTCTCCAATTTCGCCTGGAGCGGAATTCAGTGAACATGTTGCTTTCTGAACGAGTTCAGATGAGTCGTGAAGGAGTGCACCACAAGATTCTAAGCTCTTAAAGGCTTTTGAAACTGTAGCAAAATGTGCATGGATAAAATTCACATCTTGATAAACAGTATCACTTCCAAACATCACTTTTGCTTCACGGACAGATGCATACTCATCTTCAAGTTTTGTAACTACTTCTTTTATTTGATTGAAATTCTCCTGATAAATTGAAACTTCTGATAACCATGTCCCCCACCTAGTTAGGACAGGTTCAGGTGGCAGAGGAATTTGAGGTAGGCAATTTTTGTAGAACTGGACACGAGCTGGTGCTTTCAGAGACATGTTTGTTCTCACTTGCAGTTAAATCGTTTACAGCTGAAACTGTGTGCTTTTTTTTCTGCAATACCGTGTAATCCGTGCGCTAAACAGGTTACGTGTATAAGATTTGGATAAAATACTTGTAAGGCTTTTGCTGCTCTCAACATAAAGGTAGCTGCATCTGTGAGTAATACAAGCACCTTACAACAATTCTCAATTTCAGATGGCCATAGTAGTCACAGAGAATCATTTACAAATCTTGTTTCTGTGCTATGGTTGGTTTTCTCTAGTACTTTGCAAGCAAGAAGATGAGGGTTTGCTGTATCCCCGCATCTGAGATCAATGTTGTATCCAGCAGCGGGGCAGGTTGGCTAGGGCGAGCGGTCCCCTTGGGAGTCAATGCGGGGTGTCGTTCTAACAAACTGTCGAGACACTTGTCTAGATGGATTTAATGTACAATCAAAATGAAACAGAAATACACAATTAAATGGCAGAGAACAAATTAGACAACACTCCAATACTTCTGCCTAAGCAAGGGCAGCGACCAACTTCTGATAACCAGGCGCCCCTGCTCTACACATAGACGCAGGTAACCTCGGGATCAGAGAGCGGGGATGAAGTCTCTGGCCGTTGTATTTACGCCAGCCAGTAGGTGACTTTCCCCATGTTTCGCATATCACTACCAATAGGAGGTTTCCCAAAACGTCTTGTGACACTTGTTATTTTGCCTCCCGGGCCTTGCCTTTTACTTGGACTTTCGCAGATGCGTTCTCAGTGGATCTCCGCATGTAAATTGGAAAGCGGGTAGTGATCCTGTTTTCTCTTTGCCTTCTGGTTACAGCTATTTCTTGGGGTGTACACAACATCGGTGAAAGTCCAAGTTCCGTGTTACCTGAATGAGGTTTCTTTTCATTATATGATATTATTAAAGTACGTAAATTGGAAACTTTTCCTTAATTACTTCCTTCACCCTAGCATGTGCCTTCTGCACCCGTGCTCGGCACATGCAACAGGTTGCCGGGTTCGTCTGGATGTAGCTTACCAACTACGAAATTTGCTATGTATCGGCCACATAAATCGGTTTTCTCATCCACCGATATCCAGACACAGTTCCCTCCGATGTTAGAACGGATTGACTCAAGCGTAGATTCATACGGCAAAGGCAGATAATTTTTCTAAGAGTTGATTCAACTGGGATTTTTTGATTTACACAATATTTCTCCAGAAATGATCGCAGAACTGGGCTGCTTAATTTATTCCATGGAATGTTGCTGCATACTAAAGCCTTACAAAGATCGGCTGAAAATGTACTAATAGAGGATTTGGGTTTGACCTGTGTAAGAAGTAGTTGTTGTGGTGTGCTCTTCCTCTTCCCCTTCTTTGGCGTAATATGTGCAGTCGTTCTTGAGTGTTGCTCAAGTTGAAATTTCTTTTCACATTTTACTTCCTTTGCGCACACTTGACAGTACACGACGACACCGTCTGTTGAATAGTCACTATTATCCGACACCCACCTAATATTTAAGTATCTACTGCTGCACTTTTCTTTAGGCATTTTCAGTGCTCTTACGTTTAGAATATGCAATAACGAACAAAAACACTTAAAATGTGCATTTTCCAAAATTCCGGTCCCTAGACTTATCAGCTATAAGATCATGAAAATTGTCAGTCATATTCACTGTCTTCGTCCCTTTGGTCCGCCAGCCGATCGTTCTGTCCCTTCTGTTCTCCCTATCTTCAGACTTCTGTTCCGTCCTCCTTCATTCCTTTACTTTCTTGCTCCCCCTTTCCTGTTTTTCTTCCTTTCTTTTTTCATTTCTTCCATTCGTTCCTTCGTCTCCCTTATCTCCCCATTCACGTGTTTCTTATTCCTTCTATCTCATTTTCTTCCAAACTTTCTTCCAAACCCAGAAGACGACTTTTATCATTGTCATCGCCGTGAAAACCTCAAAACTTACATTTCTTGGTTCTTCTTCGTTTTGTTGTTTTTCTTTCTTCTATATTTTCTTTGTTACTCCTCCCCTTCATTCTCGTCTACTTTCCTTTATTTTCAATCTGTTCTTCCGTCCTCTCGCCTTCTGTGAGCAATAAAACTTTTTTTTTCTTTCTTCGCCACGTTCCTGGCAGTTTTCAGTTTGAGAAAAGTGCTTTCATATCCGATATTAGTTACTGTAGGATTTCTCAAAAATATATTCACTGAAACATTCCTGCAGACGGTCGCTGTTCGAGACCGTTGACTTTCCGGAAGAAGTTTACTGCACTGTCGAAGCCTTGGCAACATTGCTGCAGGGGATATATGCGTGTTGCCAGCAATTTCGTTAGTTTGTTGAGTGTTTCTTATTTTATTTATTTTATTATTATTATTATTATTTTTTTTTATTTGTAAGTGGTATAGGCAATGTCAAGACGGTCAATTAGTAATCCATGGTATTCACTGCTGCATACTAAGGCCCCATGAAAGCCGTCGGATTTGGGGACATTCTTTTACAAAAAAAGTAACTGCGTGTTCTACCGGTAAACAAGAAAGGATCGAATATGGTGCTATTCCAACGCACTGTAACATTACTTTCGTAATTAAATGTGGTAGTTCTGTCGATAAAACTGACTATAAAATAAATACAATTATATGTCTTTATAATGTAATTCGATGAACACTGTACTATGCTATGTCGACCGAACTACCACATATAACAGATACACAACATGATGCCCCAAAGCAATTATTATCTTACTAAGTTAAGAATCCTGTAAAACTAAGAAACCTGTCTTTAGAACACAATTTATGTGAAATGTTACGTATTCAAATGTGATAATATAGGTTTCATATCATTATTTTCTGCCATCGATGCGTGAATCCTGTAAAAGTGTGTGTGAGATTAGCATTGTAACGTATGTATGTACTAGGAACAGTCAGTAAATAGGAGACAAATGGATATAAAACGTAAAATATGTAATATTTAAATCTGGGAAAAAATATTCCTCGAAATTCTTCCATAAGACTGATATGCTCGTCACATCGCTTTATCATTTCTCTTCGGTGGAACAGGCTTCAACCACGGTGACACTTAGCTACAAAAACCAGCCTCTGAACATGGGCATAAGCGTCTGCTACCCAGACTATCATGAAGACGTCATGAAGCTGGACCGTGCTGCTACCTAGTGATACACATAGAAACCCTATTACATCCCTTAGAGCTGTTTTGCTTCCAACTGCGACCTGTTTGCTGACTCTCCCTCATCTCTGGACGGAAGCATTGATGAAATGATTGTAACATTACAGTGCTGGAATAGATGCAATAAATGGATGTTTGTGCAATAAAGTACAGCTCTCTAATTACGATATTCCGGAAACCACACATAAAGAGATTAAATTTCTGCTGTAACCTCGCTTTCCGGACAGCTGGTGTTCCTTTCTACTCGATGTAGGCACTAACGGGTTAAATCCTGTGCAATCGCATGTGTTCCACCTTCTTCAGGTCACAGTTTTCAATTAACTATGCTACCAGGGGCTTAAAACAAACGTGTGAAAATTCATTCGGGGTTATAACGCCCCATTGTCTTGTAGGTGAATACCAAAGTATCTGCGAAACACACTGCTTCCAAGCATGTTCCTCCTAAACAGTGTTAGTCCCTGACCAAACTAAACGGGACTACAGCTCAGAAAACCACGCTATGAATACACTAGAACTTCTCTGTCGAATTTTATTTTCGTCTTTATCGATCCACTATAAACTCTGCTATTCAAGAGCTTTATTACAGTCCCCCTCCCCAAAAGTGCAGGACGTCCGAAAAATAAAGGTCGGCTTTCAAAAACCAATAGTTAGAAAAATGAGAAGCATTCAAGAAATTGATATTTTATTTGAAAGCATGCCTCAAACAGTATGAGGCATATGCACGGCTTGTGGCCCTGTACCGTGACGCTGGGGCATCTCCCTTCTTACCCGCTCAGCGGATTTCAGATGATTCCGGTATCACAATTGTTCTCCGTCTGTAATGCAACACTTTCTATTTCAGATGACGTAAAACTTATATTCAACTCACTAAAATGTCAGCTAAGCTGTCATTAAAATATTGTTACGTGTTCTGTGTGTCACGCGACAAATCTCGAATCTTTATTGTGCTCCACTTATACAATCACACGCTTTACAATTATTATTACTTGCAGTATCACAATTACTGCTGCCACTATATCTCGGCGAATACTATCCTGCTTTCGGCGACGGCCTTCTGAAGACTCTGTTCTATGGAGGCTATTTCCCAACTGTCTCCTTCGGCTATTAATTCCCGACTGTCTTCTTCGGCGGCTATTTCCAGACTGTCTTGACGAATGCATTACCTTGTTAAATATCCGTGGCCGTTGCTACGGAGTGAACCGTCTGTTGTCTATCACCGGCGAAACGCTGCTTCGTTGATTCTGGAATTCCTACGAAACGGCCCGCTGTTATTGCATTGTCTCTGTGGGAATGCTCCGTGTCTTCGTCGTAACCGTGGAGACTCATTGTAGGCTGTTAACTTCCTATGTGGCCGTTGCGCAGCGATGACCGTAAGATAGCACGTTACAATATATTCACAGGGTCATCTTCAAGCAACACATTTTGATGGGATCTACTGCACTGCGCCCGCTTTTGTCAATAGCACTCATTGATACTTCTCATAACAACAAAATTCAGAATATGATGACGTGCATCAACAAGTGCTATTGACGAAAGCGGGCCAAGTGCGGTAGATCCCATCAAAATGTGTTGCCTGAAGGTCAGGTCGAAACATGCAGCCTAAACATAACATGTAATTGTGTTTCAATGGCATTTTAGGAACATTTTAACTGACATTTCAGTAGTTCAGTGTAAGTTTAGTGTCATTCAGAACTAAAGGTGTGTTGCATTATAGATGGAAGAAAATTGTGATACTTCAATGCAACAGGATGCCGAAATAGTATAATTAGTGAAAAAATATTGTCCATATGAACGTAATTATTTTCGTATGCCCAGAAGAAAATATCAAGATGCATCATGGCTGCTAGGTGACCACATAAATGAACCACCCCTCCCAATCCACCTTCCACGAAATATTCCACTGAGAACTTGTCTGAGAAATGCTGCTGTGCGCCATCTTGCTGGAAAAATATGGTGCCTAGGAGGTCATTTTCTTCTTCTTACTGAGGAAAGAGAAAGTTTTCTAGCATGTCCCGCTAAACATGTCCATTGATTGTGTTTCTGCATAGAAAATGGCCGATATTACCACAAGGAGTGGGGGAACTTAACGGTGCAACTTGGTGGCCGCTCGTGAAACTGTTTTAAATGGAGGAATGTAAGGCTACAAAATCCAGTGTGATGCCTCCTGAATTCCGTCATTATTATTCAGACACTGTGTATAGATTCACCACAATATGTCACTGAACTCCGCGGTAGCCTACGATATTTACATAATGAAGTAGGGAACGCGGTAGCTTAGTAGGTTGAGGCACTATACTACAAGCCGGAAGGTTGCGGGCTCGATTCCCGTTGAGGCCATCGGATTATTCTATTAACCTAATCCTTCCAGCCCTCAGGACGACTCAGCCTCTAACAGAAATGAGTACCACGAATCTTGCAGAGGTAAAGGGCGGCCGGCGAGTAAGACTGACAACTGCACCGCCATCTGTGAGCCGATTGGCTAGAAAATGTGGGAGCCTCACCTCTCAGAATCTGTTGCAGGGATAGCGTTACCTTTACCTTTTAGAGGTAAAAAGGTACAGATGTCTCTGTAACAGGTCTTGAAGGCCCATAGGGTTCTGAGTGGCCAAGGTTGCCACATTTTCTAGACAATCGGCTCACAGATGGTGGTGAGGTTGTCAGCCTTACGCGCCGGCCACCCTTTACCCCTGGAAGGTTCATGGTACTCTTTCTGTAAGAGGCTGAGTCGATTTCAGGGCTTGAAGGATTAGGTTAATTGAATAATCCAATGACCTCATCGGGAATCGAGCCCGCAACCTTCCGGCTTGTAGTATATAGTGCCTCAAGCATATAAGCTACAGCATACTCCACATCATTATGTAAATATCGTAGGCTACCGAGGATTTTAGTGATATATTTTGTGTTAAAATAAGTGTACACAATTTCTTTAAAAATGGTCGAGCGACCTATCTGGATGACTTCGCTCGTAAGACAATTGTTGAGATATTGATATTTTTGGTAAAGTTCTAAGTGCCCACAACTTCGTTATTAGTAGAATATCAACATTGTACTTTTAACTCCAAATTACTCTAGAATATAGTTTCTATAGATTTTAAAAATTTCGGAGCTTCCCCACCGGAGATATAAGATGTTAAAAATGGCTGATTTTGGGCCCAGAGCATAGTTTGGAAAGTCCTGGAAAATTTTGGAAAACAGATACGGGGTTCAAAACTATGTGATTATATTGCCTATGTAATCAACAACAAAGAAAAGAACCATAGATCTGATACTTTCCCCCTGTCATTGGTTTTTGAAGGTCAAAAATAGTTTTTTTTTCAAAATCAATAGGTGTCAAGCTTAATTAGACCTAGAGGAAGTGACTTTGGTAAAACCTTATAACAATATGAATTGTAGTCCATATCATGGGGAACAAATTAGTTTCATATTCGAGTCTCTAGCTGTAAGAGTTATCGAGATATAGAAGATAACGCAAACCTCCAGTTCAGCCGGAAACGCATTTTTTTGCGTTATAAAAACGGCTGTACCGGGAGAACCGAGTGTATTAAAACTTATTTAAAATATTTTTGAAGTATGAAAATATGTAAAAGCAAGTGTATAAGTGTATTTTTTTTAATTGTCGAGCGACCTATCTGGATGACTTCACATGGAATGAACCCTTAGCACTGTTAAATAACCACGTCCCGTTCGGTATTTTTCATTGCAGTTGATCAGTAAATAAGCTGACCTTGAGAAGCACACACCGACCAATATACATTCTTGAGATATTCTGGGAACAGTT
>NW_019742566.1:0-446 GCF_002891405.2 Cryptotermes secundus | reverse complement strand
CTTTTTAAGTGCATTTCTTGTTTGCATGAAGAATTCTTGCTTGCATCAAGGTGGTAGGCTAAGTGAAACACTNTCATTGGTGTTATGCTTGCAATCCTGTTCTTTGACAGTGTAAACTGTGCACAGTGGATTGGAGTGTAGAGTATGTGTTAAAGCATGAACAATGATGGCAAGTGGTTTATTTGCTTGGTGTGATAGACAATGGATTGCATTCTTGCCATCTAATCTTCCAGGCTTACATGTGCTAGGTGGTAGTATACACAATGGGGAATTATTTTCTTTCCATCTATTAAACTGCTTAGAGCATAACATTCTTTACAGTAAAGCACTATTTGTTGGAGCTGACATTCTTCTAATTATATTTGGAGTTTAGTCTAGAACATATTGAATGTTGTGTTGGGTTATATTATTGCTTATAAGAATGTTGAATGTATTTTCTTTGTTTC
>NW_019742565.1:39862-43257 GCF_002891405.2 Cryptotermes secundus | reverse complement strand
CAAAGAATTAAATAATAAGATAGAATCACACGTGCTAAAGACAACAGAATTGACTAGTGAGTTAGGTAAGGAAATGATCCTGCATAAGGAATTTGCTGATAAGGGAGTCAGTGAGATGAAAGAGATAATCAAATTAGTGCAAACTGAAAGGATTAACGATGCGCAAACTTGGCAGAAAGAAGCCGAAGCGAAGGTCCAAAATTTAAATGTAGAGCTGAAGAAATTGGAGTCCAGGAATGAAGGTCATTCCAGTCAATTAAATAGCGAAATAAATGCCATTAAGTTACAATTATTTGGTTGTACAACGGTTGGGTGTAGTCCCACCTCGTTTCCTCCAAATGAAAATGCTAGTATAGATCCTGGCCAATCTTCTTCTGAGTCTGCGCACGTCAATTCTAATACCGCAACTGAAAATGTAAGGATCACTCACGGAGTACCGTGTAATTGTAATGAGTGTGTGCATGCAAATGTGTCTGATTCAAGGGGTCTGCTTGTGAGCAGCAATGTGAGTCCTCATGCTCATGGCAGCTGTTTGAACCCCACTGAACTTTCCTTGCCGTACTTTGACGACCGTGGTAAAATTAATGCCATGTACCACCTCAAACAGTTGGATGAATATTTCGCACTAAAAGGTGTGCCAAAAGAAATGCAACTCGCGATCGCTTTGCGTTCCATAACTGACCCTACAGTCAAGGACTGGGTTTCAGCGGTGTCACACACATTGCATGATTACAGTCAGTTCAAATCAGCATTCGCCGATGCTTATTAGAATCAGGTCACTCAAGGAAATGTAAGAAAGTCGATCTACCAAGATAAGTACAACCAGCAAAATGGGTTAACGCTATCAAGGCATTTCCTGAAATACGCGGTATTAGCGTCTTATTTACGGCCGAAAATGTCAGATGTTGAATTGATTAATGCATTGATGAGCCATTTCGCTTTGCATATCCAACGAAGCTTTGCCTCCGTTCAAGTAACTTCAATTCAAGATGCGGTCAATTTCCTGCAACGGCTCGAATCAATAGAAGGGAACGACAGTTACCAAGACTCGAACCGTGTACCTAAATCCCAAGAAACTCAGAATCCCCATGGACTTCAGCCTTACCATGGATACAATAGGTATAAAGGGAACAATAACTTCGTAAGGCAAACTTCTGTTTCGCGTCCAAACGAGTACAATCAGCGAGGACGGAACTGGCAGGGAAACAGAGAATACGCTGAGCAAAATTATGGTAGACGCAGAGAAGTTGACCGTCGGTCTTCCTCAGCGAACCGACAGATGTTAGACCCCAACGCACCTCCTTATTCAGGTCAAGTTTCCCGAGACGACAGAGTAAACAACGCACCTGATAATGAAAATAACAGACGTTCGGAAAACTAGGAACGGGATCAGTTGCGGACCGAAATTTGAGCCCGTCTGAAACGAGAGCGCAAGGTCCTCAGGCCCAGAAATTTTCTGACAATGGTGCATATAAATTTAACTCTTCAGATAAGGACGAATTAATTGTCTTCTACATAAACGAAGCAAATTTGAATAACTGCCCTCGTGTAGAAGTTAGATTTGGTGACCAGGCAGTAGATTGCTATATTGACAGCGGATCTGAAGTGTCCGTGATTTCTGAGAAAATGTACGATCAATTAGTATTGAAAGGGTTGCCAACGTATGAGATCGGAATCAATAACGCAGTCCTCATCACAGCATTTGGTAACAGGCAAAACGGCTTAAGAAGCAGGTGTACATGGAATTTGCTATTGGACAAGATGTGTTTGAAAACGTTTTCTTAGTGTCTCCCCAGTTAATTGGCTCAGTCATCGGGTGTGACTTTGCAAGAGATTGTGGGCTCATCATAGATTTCAGTGATGAATGTATCAAGTATAAGCGGGACGGAATTTTGAGAAAACAACGATTTAGCCAAAGGAGAAGAGCTGAGGTAGATGACAATAGTTCTTTGCCACGTGAGTGTGTACTTCATAACACTTTACCGAGATCAGTGACCCCTGAAAGCCATATACCGCCAGTGAGCGAACCAGAGCCACTTACAGCTGTTCGAAGCAATTTTGAGGGATCCCATAGTAACAATAGTTTGGAAGGAAACGTTTGTGAAGGGAATGGGAAAGGTCCCAGCGGGTTTGAAGTTGCCTCGCTAGTGAAAGTAGTAAACGAAGCAGTTATGTCAGGGTGTGAGACCCACGCGAGCATGTCTAATGATGACAGGAGTAAAGATGATGAGTTTATTTACGAAGATGAAGTTCGAGTTATTAGCCGAATAAATGGCAGGTTTTATAATGCAGAAGATGATGATTTTAAGAAGCTGGGGCATAGTGATTGTAACAGGTTAGATGGGATCCCAGTAGATGAAGTTCATATCCAGAAAGCTAATGATGACACTCCAGACTGTAGAACTGTTTCTCCTACTGATATGGCTACTTTGATTTATAAGAACCAGAATCTGCCCTTTATTAGAAAAAGAAAGTTTAATTGCATTAACTTCGAAGCCCGTATATCAGTATATGAGAGCACCTTATAGGTTTTCGGAATTCCTTGTTTGATTTTGTAAGAGCACTGAAGTTAGCGCTGGGCAATGAGACCTCTGAGTTCGTCGTTTATTAACAGATGATTTTTCGCCTTCACTTTTCCAATTTTTCACTTAATGGGAACGCACGTAGAAGATTCAATAAGCAGAGTTTAAAACCTTACTTGTATAAATTGAATTAATTGAAATTGCTTGTTCAATTATTAATTAAGAATTCTCTGAACTTGTAAATCATCATCTTACAGAGTGTGCCAAATAGGACCGAGGACTATCTTTATTCATAGCCCTTGTTCTTTTCTCCTTTTCAACTGCCAGTGAGTAGAAGGACAGAGTGAATGTGTTTATGTAATTGTGATATTCAGACACCTTTATGTTGACAGTGATTTAGCAACTAAGAATTGTACTCGTTAAGGCGTTACTGTAAAAAAGTACTAGATCTATTGCCAAAACATCAACATGACTGCCCTTAGTCAGCTGTTAGGTTGTAAACAATGTAACAAAGGAGAGAGCAGGATGAAAGGTCGACAGTGGGGCACATGAACCCAGACTATCCTGAAATCAGAAGTTAAATGTGTACATTTAGAGCAAGGAAGGGCAGACGTTTATGGCATCATTAAAAAAAACTAATATTACAGGCTAGCTGTTATTAAATCAGAGAGCATAAGAGTGTTTATGAAGATTGTAAGATGAAAGTTTGTGTGGGAGGTGCTACAAGAAACGTCTATTCACTATGTAAAATGTCATGTAATTGAGTATTAGCAGATTTCGGTGATTGTAATAAGATTGATGTGACTGAAATAGAGTCAAACTTCATCAGATTAAGGTGAAGTGAAATCATTAAGAACTTACTTGGTGAGAGAA
>NW_019742565.1:20952-39079 GCF_002891405.2 Cryptotermes secundus | reverse complement strand
GAGACTTTCACAATATTCCGAACTGAACGGACGTGACCCTTGCACGCTCCGAGACATAGCTTGCCGATAGTGTAACGCTGTAACTTAAAGCTAAGAATACATTAATTTAACAGTGTGGTGAATTAGCAGGTGAATAAACGTCAATTGGCTCAACTCTCAGAAAAACGCTTTCTTCGGCATCGCTACTCTGAGACTCATGTGAACCGACCCAGCTAGTTTCCCGTACCTATACCGATCTCCCTTAGTGTGATCTGTGAGGACAACTTCCAGTAGCCATCATACACTGTCCTAAGGTAGAAACAGGTGTAGCAGGGATAGCACCATTCTGACTGCGCTGATACAAACAAAGGCGGGTTGGAAAAGAGCGGTGTTAGGCTTGCGTCGGGAACTTCTAGGCCTACAACGGGAACATCATCTGTTTCAAACTGCATTGCTGCTACGAAATGACAGTCTTGAAAGACATCTCTGTTCACTGGCCAGGCGCCTGTTTTAGCAAAGCCATTCATGGCCGTCCCTATTGTTGCTGCTCGTCCATATGCTTTCCCAAAGAATCTTGCTATATGGAACTGGGTAACAACCTCTGGTTTCCCTTAGCTCCGTTTTTGTCGTAGAAACTTCTCCATTTCATTGCTGTAATTGCTCAATGGCTTGAAGAACGAAACGTCAGGGGGTTGCAATCTATGGATTGTGTGACCCGGGAGTGAGAGCATGATTACACCATTTTCTCGAGTAATTTCTACTGCATCGATGTTTCTGGTGTGTGTACAATGCCCATCAAGAAGGAGTAAAACTTTTTTTTTCCTTCGAAGGGTGGACTACTTCGATGAAATGTTTTAGCCACCGTACAAATATATCTTTATTTATGAATCCACTTTCAGGAATGTATGCAAAAATGGTTCCTGGTGGAGCTCCATCTTCTAATCCTTCTGCAGGCCGTGTACGTTTGTAAATTAGAAGTGGTGGGAAATACTGTCCAGCGGCAGACGCGTAGCAAACTGATGTTGTAGTCGAGCCTCCTTCCCCACTGGCATTGGATCCTACAGCCTTCTTACCCTTCAAAGTAAGAACTTTTCGAGGTTTCTTTGGACTGTTGACAAGCCTGTCTCGTCCGCGTTGAAAACTCGAGTTGCATCGAGTTTATTCTCGTCAACAACCCTCTCTAATAAGTCAAAAAAAAAATGGTTAACATTCTCTTTATTGAATCCTTTAGCCCGAGCAAAGGATGTCGACTCTGCTTGACGCAAACTGAGCTCAGGATGTCTTCTCATAAAGGAATAATACCACTTCTTGCCAGCTATTTTTTTTTCTCTTGACTGAAGCGGTGTGGAATTTGATTCCTTTCTGCGATCTCGAAAGCTAGGATGCGCAACTCCCGAGGTGTTATCCCAAACAAAAATTCCTCTAGTTTAATGGCATGGGACACTAGTTCTTGTTCCACTTCTTCGGGCAGGTCACCCGTGCTACCTATTATTTTTTTATGCTCCACTGCAAAACAGTTTGCTCCCTTTAAACGTCTCTGCAACGTTGCCCTCGGAACATCATATGTTCTGGCAGCCTCATTCACGCCCATGTCACCATTTCGCACTGAATCAAGTGCACGACTCATATCATCTTCCTCCCATTTACCATATTTCACTCCTAGCAGCATCTAGGATAAAAAAACATAGATATAGCCTACACTATGCATGTTTCTTAATCTATTAATTGGCCAGATAAAACTCTAAAACTACAAATAGGCGTAAATTACGCATGAAATAATGAAAATCATTACGATAATTTCAATAAAATATTCATTTTACACACGAATGAGGGATACTCAGATTTAGATTAATACAATTATTTTTATAATAAAGAAAATGAGATTATATAATTATAGATTTAATTACTCCTGATAGGTTTTTACTCAATCAGATACGACATTTTATTGTACAAGTATAAAAAGTTACAAAAATATTAGCCTCGATATGGTTTCCATGGTTGGGCCACCAGCCCATTCATAGCAACTCAGGCTGGCCCATTGAAGACAACTAGCAGACCGTATGTAATACGTCCGTGACTTCGGTTATAACAAAGTAAACTTCCATTGTTAATATGGCTAAATAGCGCTGATTTAACACAGTTTTAAATATTATCAGTAACAACTAAAACACTATTAACGTCTCACTGATATCCATATTTTGTTGACTTTGAAAAATTTGAAGAAAAGTACAAAAATCTTACCTTCTTGTATAGGAACCTTGTTTGTGCGTGGATCAACTCACAGTCAAGATCGGTCAAGATGGCGATTTTCAAGCTTCATGTAGTACACTAAACAGTCACTGGGTAGAGCCTACTGTCAGTAACTACAAAATAATGGAGGTGGCTCATCGAAGGAGCTGGCCCATCGATAGCAACCTTACCCTAATACAAGAACAATACAGACCCAATATTGCGACCTTGAAACAGTCACGTCGCGTAATATTAGTGAACACACCCACTTAGGGGATCGGGGCTAGACCACTCCAGTTTAGCTACTACTACTCTCTAGTAAACAATTAATAGAATACACAATAATACAAGAAAATACAGACCCAATATTGCGACTTTGAAACGCCAATACGGCTATTCCTCGTCCCGAACCTTCCCGGGAAACACTCCAAAACGGAATTTTGACTGGCCACGCCCAAAAGGAATTTTTTTGTTACCTGCCTTCCCCGACTTCTCGTCGTTCTCGTCCTAGAGTGTTCCTCTCTCTCTCTACCCTACTTATCTCAAAAAACAGAACCAGTTGGAGGGGATGGGGGATCACGTGATAGGCCAGGACAGAAGAACTTTCTAGACACAAGCACTTCCGAGGAAAAGAAGAAAAAAGGGGGGTGAGGGTAGGAAGAGAAGCCGCTGAACGGAGCCTAAGTAGAACGCATGGCTCAGTTTTGCTATATATAAAGTATATACAAACTTCTACGTACAGAATATCTGCTTAAATAATGTACTGGTATAGCTTCAACTCAAATTTTAAAATGTTTGTAAATAACATCTAATAAAGTTTCCTATTCGGGTTATCTGTAGACGTTTTCAAAGTTGAACCTAAGGCATATCAATAAATTATTTAAGCAGATATTTTATGTGTTCAAGTATGTATACATTTGTTGGTACTCTCTGAATTCACACACACACACAGTACAGTCTTTCATGCAGCTTCACATGCTGTTTGTTAAACCACCAGTGAGTTCATGCTTTTGTGCAAATTTAACGCCATGTTTCAGTCTCACAGGGCCATCAACAGGTTTGATTTGCGTAAACTGTTATACTGCACAACAGTAGAGCAGAAACCGTGAAGAGTGTACGTTTGAAATGCTTTTTATTTAAACAATTTCTTGAGAATGCTAAAATTTAGTACACATATTGTTTTTAAACTTTAAAAAGATATAAACTGGTCTGCTGTGTGTCGTTGCACTCCATATTATTCTATTCTGTTTTCCATTTCTAGCAGAGATGCTTATTTCATGGGTGCTGCCCTGATTATGTGTGTTCCGTTCGGCACTGTGTGATACATCAACGTTGTTGTTGTTGTTCTTCTTCTTCTTATTATTATTATTATTATTATTACTACTACTACTACTATATATCCTCAGAATGAAATATAATAAAATTAATACAGAATAATTTCAACTGCACATTCTCGACCAATGTCAATCAATTACCTCCTCAACGGATATATCCAGAAGCCTGGCTGAACGGACAGTGACGCTGATTAATCGTGGCCCTTTTCAGTTGAATGCTTATAAATAACACAAGTTTGTTTATAAGTATTTTTTCACTTCTAATTTTTAACTACAAATATAAGCAATTTATATATTATAAATATTAATGAATCTTAATTGCTTACAGTTTTTAAATGATACATTTTTAAAACGTTAACCAAAATTTAGATAAATCTTAGATCAATATGTTAGTAGTTATAACTGTGTAAAAAATTGTTGAATATAGGAAACACAGTCAAAATTATTAACTTTCTACTTGGTACGCAACAGGATATTCATGCGGCGAGGATTATTGAGTTAATTTCCCTTTAAATTATTTTCTATCTCAATATGATACTTGTAACCATACTTCATCCTGTAATATGCTCGTTGACTACGCTTCAGTCTTTTTAGATCACCCTGTAAACAGAAACAAATACCTGTTAATATTATCGAGTTATTGTAACACTTACAAGATAACTGTAATTATATATACATCTCCTTCACCATAAAAGATTTCGCATGTTGATTGGAGTGTACATCAGAGAAAGCAATGTTTTCCTGATTTGCCTAGAGAAAAAGACTAACCTGAGTAAATTCTTAGTGGTTGTTATCATTCCCTCGGTGGATACTTTCAAATTCGTGATTCACCAACAGTGAATTCTGTGTAGTTTACTCGTACTGCATAGTTTATTTGGACCAAAGAGGAATGAGGTGATAAAATGCTCGAGGAAATTGCATTATGAGGCGCTCCGTAACTTGTACTCTTCGCAAATATAATTAGAATAATGAAGTGAAGTGAAAGTATGATTGGCAGGGCATGTAGCGCGAATGGCGGAGAAGAATAATGGATACACGTATAGAGCATTGGTGGAAAACAAAAAGAAGGAATGGGGTCGCAAGGAAGACCAAGACATAGTTGAGTGGACTGTATTAAAATGGATCATAGAAAGATGGGTTGACACTTCAGACATAAAATAAGAATAATACTGTCGTGGTACAGAGGTACTCCCCACACTGGCGGAAGACTCATCAAGATAAATGCATTTCCTGCCACCACCATATAGCCAAACCATCACAGGCATGCTAACCAAATCCTTGAAAACAAAGCTGTCGGTTTCAGAACGCATACACAGTTGAGCGGGAGAGAATAAAACGTGCACTTAGTGGGATATGTTAGCCAAAAGAGAACTGTTAACACAGTTAAGTTGCTTGGTGTTTGAATAGCTCCCAAGTGGCGGAAACAAGTTCCTTAGAAACGGAAAACGCGCATTTCTGCTCCAGGATTTTATCACATTCCACAAAGCTTTCATTTCAAATTTTTTTTTGCGGTATTTTCTTGAGTACTGCCACAACCCAAAGAGTTCTCGAAATTATTTAAAGCAAGGAAACGGTGTCCATTACTGTTCGAAAAAGTGGATGAATTTTATCATTCTTTGAAGGAGGATTACAGCTGTTTAAGGAGGTTTGGTCAGAAAGTGAAAGCTGATTACAAGGAGATAAAGAACTCAGAATTTTCGGCGAAGAGACAGCAAATGACAGTCTAAAACACTGTTATGGTCGACTGTGATGTGAATTAGTCGAACCTATGTAAGGATAGATGATAAAGTGATTCTTAAATATTCTTGAATTAAAGTTCACTTCAGTTACGAACTTCTGAAATTTTAAATGTCATTTTGTAACGTTTCTAGCTATTGCTTATTAGTCGTTGAAATTATAGAGAAGTTGTATAATTCTTCTGAAAACTAAAACCTTCCTCATTAATTGATCTGAAAAAATTTTATATTGTAGTATTTTGGTTCTGTCCAGATACTTCAGCCTTTCAAATAGGAGTACAGATTTACTAAAAGTCACAGAGTTACTCATATTTTTTTAACCAATCCAGTAGCCGGTGCTTCTCTCGAACGGAAATTCTCTGCTCTAAAGAGGGTACATAGTTAACCAACGCAGCACGGAGATTCAGGGGAGGCCCAAAATCACCATTATGACACCCGAGAATAGCACTATTTAAGACTTAGGTAACAGTCCGAACATCAGTGACTCTGCAATAGATATTTTCACTGAAAAGACAATAGTTGCATGGTACACAAGTGCAAGATAAGTTCAATAGTAAAAAAGCTTTCGTAGATTACTGCAATCAGAAGAATTCTACCGGCCAAATATTTCGCAATACTACAGTCGTACCTAACAGACGGAGAATTCGAAATAAAAATCAATGCTGAAGTATCCAACCGAAGAAACATACAATCAGTAGTTCCTCAGGGCAGCATCTTGGGTCCACTCCTCTACGTGCTATACACCTCAGATATACCCACCACCGAATTAACAAAAATAGGCACGTTCGCAGATGACACAGCAATTTTTGCTGCGTCAGAAGACCCGGTAATTGCTTCATCTAATTTACAAGAACATCTGAATCTAATGGAGAAATGGCTACACCGATGGAAAATCAAAGTGAATGAAAGCAAATCGGCGCATGTGACTTTTACTCTCAGGAAAGGCAACTGCCCCTCAGTACATCTAAATCATGTTAACATTCAACAACAGGATGTAGTAAAATACTTAGGACTACACCTGGACTCAACATTAAACTGGAAACACCATATAGCGAAGAAGAGAAAACAAATCGAAATTAAGTTCAAGGAAATAAATTGGCTAATAGGTCGGAAATCCACAGCAGCTTCCTTTCGCTTGCTGTCATATTCATGATTCACTGACCTTGTTACCATTTTGCGCTATCAGTCCACAGCATTTTCCTTTCGCTTGCTGTCAAAATCATGATTCACTATTCGTGTTACCATTTGGCGCTATCAGTCCACAGCATATTCCTTTTGCTTGCTGTCAGATTCGTGATTCACTATTCGTGTTACCATTTGGCGCTATCAGTCCACAGCATATTCCTTTCGCTTGCTGTCAGATTCATGATTCACTATTTGTGTTGCCATTTGATGCTATCAGTCCACTTCAGCTTCCTTTCGCTTGCTGTCAAATTCATGATTCACAATTCATGTTACCATTTGGCGCTATCAGTCCACAGCAGTTTCCTTTCGCTTGCTGTCAGATTCTTGATTCACTAATCGTGTTACCATTTGGCGCTATCAGTCCACAGCAGTTTCCTTTCGCTTGCTGACACATTCATGGTTTTCTACTCGTGTTACCTTTTGGCGCCATCAGTCCACAGCAGATTCCTTTCGCTTGCTGTCAGATTCTTGATTCACTAATCGTGTTACCATTTGGCGCTATCAGTCCACAGCATATTCCTTTCGCTTGCTGTCAGATTCATGATTCACTATTCGTGTTACCATTTGGCGCTATCAGTCCACTTCAGCTTCCTTTCTCTTGCTGTCAAATACATGATTCACTAATCATGTTACCATTTAGCGCTATCAGTCCACAACAGATTCCTTTCTCTTACTGTCAAATTCATGATACACTATTCGTGTTACCATTTGGCGCTATACAGTCTGAGTTGCTGATATCTGCAGTAAGGATCGACAAAGAACTAAATAAAATTAATGGAAGTGCGTGCCCAGGGGCCTCCTCGCGTTAGTTCGAGGAACCACTAATACGTGCCGGACAGGAGAGTGGGTTGCCCTTATGGACGGACTTCACGGTGTGCACAATAGAAAAATCCCTCTCCTTCCCAGGAACTAAACAGATATATTTCTTTACTTCGGCCCATTGCCTATAGATAGTGATGCTTGGTAAATGGAGGGTTAGCTACCTAGATACTTACCTTTGCTGCGTTCATGAAAATTATTTAGGGCCAAAAGACAGTGAGGATTCTGGTGTAGTCTACCTGAAACACATGACAGGATTTTTTAAAATTCGGTGCATTACATAGAGGCAGTGATGCTTGGTAAGTGAAGAGTTAGATGTCAAGAAACTTACGTGGAATAGGTATAATAGACTCACTCCCAACTCTATGATGTCTTTGCATCTCATATATCCTTTCTGCAACATATATGAGAAATTTTTCTTTAATTCCGCTCATTGCCTAGAGACAGTGATGCTTGTTAAACGAAGAGTTAGCTGTCAAGGAACTTACCGGTAGACCACTTATGAAATGTACCAATATCCCATAGCGTTCTGCCTGTGGCATATATCCATCCTGCAACATATAGCAGAAATTTTTCTTTAATTCTTACCATTTTACTAGAGAGTAATGCTTGGTAAGTGAAAATTAGCTGCCAAGAAACTTACCAATGAATTGTAACAGGAAATCATGGCCAAAATGACCAGAAAGTCCACCACACCCAGACGTATACAGCTTGCCTGAAACAAGTATCAGCACGAAAGTCATTACATATGAAGACGAGCCATTCTTTAGGAGCCGCCAATACTGCAGCTATTCAAGAATTTCCCAACATGTTACTGAACCCGAAGGTTCATTACCGTGTTCACAAGGGCCCTCGACTGGTCCCTATCCTGAGCCACATCAATGAAATCCGTATCATCCCATCCGATCCCTCTAAGATCCTCTTTAATATTGTTTACTCACCAATGTCTTGGTCTTCCCAGTGGTCTCTGTCCTTCTGGCTTTCCCACCAATATCATATATGTACTCCTCTTCTCTCCCATTCGTGCTACATGCCCTGCCCACCTCATCCTCCTTGACTTGATCATTCTAATTACACTAGGAGAAGTGTAAAAGTTACGAAGCTCCTCATTATGCAGTTTCCTCCAAACTCCCGTCACTTCATCCCTCTTCGGTCCAAATATTCTCCTCAACAACCTGTTCTCAAACACCATCAGTCTATGTTTCTCCCTTAATGTCAAGAGACCAGGTTTCACACCCATACATAGCCACAGGCAAAATGATAGTTTTGTATATTCTAATTTTTTATGTTTTTGGACAGCATACTAGAACACAAAACGTTCTGAACTGAATGGTAGCAAGCAGTACCTGAGTTCAGTCTCCTCTTAATTTCCTTCAGAATCAGATTTTGATTTGTTATAGTCGTCCCGAAATATCTGAACTGTGGCACATTATCAAAACCTGTGTTTCCCATCGTTATGTCTTGAGTTTCGTGATGAGACAACAGCATGTACTTAGTTTTCTCTGTGTATGCTTCTAGACGAGCCCTTACTTGCATCAATTAAAATTCGTGTGTTTTTCTTTATGGCATTTACGTATATTACCACCCAGTCGGTTCATATCATCAGCATAGTGTCCCGTTTAATTTGAGTCCCACCTGTTTTTCGTGGACCCTCCTAATGGCATACGTGTATTTTAAGCAAAGTTGAAAGAAAATGACAATAAAGCATCTACTTGTTTCAGACCAGTCTGGTTAGGAAATTTATCAGACAAATGTTTACCAATATGTACAACCTTTACTATACGTTTCGTTTAAACACATTTTAATCAGCTTAACTAGTTTCATGGGTATCCCAGACTCTATTAGAATATTGTAAATACTTCCCTCCTGACTGAATCACCGGCTTTCTTGAAGTCTATGAATAGCTGATGTACTGTCTCATCGTACTCACATTTTCTCTCCTTTGTCTGACAAATGCAAAAGATCTGGTGTGTAGTTGATCTGTTACGTCGAAACCCACACTGATGATCCACAATAATTTCATCTGTATACGGACTTAAACTTGAGAGAAGAAGAATATTGGATAAAGTTTTGTATGAAGTCGATAGCATTGATATCCCACGATAATTATTACAGTCAGTTTATTCACCCTTCCTGTGTACTAGTACAATAATAGACACAATCTTTCTTTATGCCAAATAGAATTAATTAGCTTATGGATCTTAGAAAATAATATTTCGCCTCCTGTATGAATAAGTTCTTCCGGAATTTGATGGCTACGTGGCGATTTATATCTTCAATTTTGCAGTAACATTTCAACCTCAAAAAGGCCTAGGATCAGGTACTGATGGCTCAGCTATATGTATTTCTAACATCACTGGCCTTATACGTGTACATGTACATTCAATAACTGAGAGAAGTAGTTCCTCCACCTATTCAAAACGTTGTGGGAATCTGCAAGCTGATCACCATTCTCAACCTTCTCTAAGTTACTTCTAGGTTGTGTAACCCTTTAGAATAATTTATTCCTCTATAGAGGTCTCTAATATTCTTGTTCTTGCTGTACGTTGCAAGCTCATAAATTTTGTCTTTTAGATATTCCGTCTTTTTGTTCCTGATAGGCCTTCTGGTTTCACATCGAATTTTCTTCAGATTATTCCTGTTTTTCCCTCTTGGAACCTATAACTGCTGCAGTTTGACTCGTTTTCTTTATTGTAATAATATTGAGCATTCTTCATCAAACAGTGGCTTATGCTTCTTCAGTTCATAATAACCTAGATCTCCTTGCAGAAATTTTGATATTCTCTCTAATAGTTTCCCAAGTTTTATTAACATCCACCTCAGTGTCCAAGTTTTAGAAAGCCGCGAACATATTTGAGATTTCAACACGCTACCGCTCTTCACCCTCTACCGCGATTAATTTCTTGAGATTGAACGTCTCCGTATGAACTCTGTGCGATGTTTGTTTGCTTACTGCCAGTCTTTCCTCAATCTTTGCCACAACCAGGTAGTGGTCAGTATCACAATGAATGATCGGACATCAAGTATACTTGAATTCCGTCTCCTGTCTATCAAAATATGGTCGATTTGATAGTGTATCTTCCCATCAGGAGATATCCAGGTAAATTTATGGATGTTACGATGTGGGAACATTGTACATCTGAAAGTAATATGAATTTTAATTCTAATTTCAACTCGAGTACTGATTATGTAATTGAGTTTTTGAAAAAAAAAAACTCTCTGAATATATGGCAATTTATTCAAAATCTTTTTCCGAAAATTTGAATGAATCTCTCGCTCTCTCTCTCTCTCGGAAAGCATTTCGATAAACCTGTAACTGCTTATTAAGCAGCAATTTACAGGCTAACTGCAGGCTATGCATAAATTGTTGCTTCTCTGAAACTTACCATGCACTCCTTCAGTAGATATCCCAGTACTGAAAAAAATAATAAAACTACTTAAGTATGTTACACAGATGCACATTCATACTCCGAATGTCTGACTTGTTATCTTAATATCAATTTGTTCTTTTTAGAAACGCAAGGCAAACTCAGCTAATTCCGAGCAATCCCGTACCAGCTACAGTGTTATTTCCCTGCCTGTTTAGATCAGTGCAATCAATAACAAATTAGCACAATGGCTCCTGAATACAAGTATACGAAGAAAATCGGGTCCTTATTTCGCAACAGCTAAGGGAAATTTCCTAAATAATAGTGCAGGTGTGGAGCAGATGTGGGAATGAGAACTGGCTGGAGAAGGTGGAGTACAGAGAGAAAAACACCGCAGTGCCACTTTGCCCATCACAAATGTGTGAAGACTTCTGGGATGGAACCCAGTGCGACGCGATGGGTGTGAGCTGACTAACCACCTGAGCTATTCCAAGGCCTAATGTAACCTATATTTAATATCAAATTATGTATGCTAATAACTGTGAATCGGGGGCACGCGGTAGCGTAGTTGGTTGAGGCATTATGCTACAAGCCGGAAGGTCGCGGGTTCAAGTCCCGATGAGGTCATTGGATTTTTTCAGTTGATCTAATTCTTCCAGCCACACTATGGCCCTGAGTTCGACTCAGCCTCTAACAGATATGAGTACCAGGAATTAGTTAAATAATTTTCCTGGGGAGTAAAGCGCGGCCGGTGCGTAAGGCTGACAACCTTACCGCCATCTTTGAGCCGATTGTCTAGATAGTGTGGGACCCTCAACGTCTCACAACCCTATGGGCCTTCACAGCCTCTTACAGGGATAGCTTTACTTTACTTTACTTACTTTTAATAACTGCTGATCCTAGAATTCTAGTATAAACAGTGAACATTCATCTACCGAAAGTCTCACTGGTGAAAGGGGATGTCGCATCTGTGGATTACGAATCACCCACGACAACAGACGCAAAATATTATTACACTCATTATTGGGAACTTGGGTTGGGGAATAAAATATTTCCCAGCTAGAACTAGATTTGAATGAACTAGCAAAGGAAGAGATGGCAAGCTGTTAGGCCGGCGGTGAAGTCATTCACAGCGTGGCATGTGCAAGAGCGAACTGATTTTGGAAAGTATTTACAACAGATATAAAACGTTTCTGAAGAGAATGAGAATTAACGCATCTATATCTACACCTCTGGACTTGTAATATTGAATGACAATTTCAAATATAGGTGATTTTAAAGAAAGAATATACTGTACTTCTTTTGGCTTGTTTTGAAATCCATTAAAGTCTAACCAAAGAATATACTAATAACAATCTGATGTGTTTGTGACTAATCATGTGATTTAGATTGGTAATTAATTAACTATAAAGAACTGTAACACTGATTTACACACGCTACAAATAAACACATTACACACTGAGGCTTCTCAGTTTGTTTTAGTCCTCACTGGACGTAGCTAGGTTACGGTTGCTAAGAGCGGAGATTGCTCACGGCGAACCACTTATATTTTCCATATGTCCTCGCCTTGTCTTTCACAGCGGACATGTTCATTCTCATGATTTTCTATGATTTCTGCTTTTTACCTTCACAGTTATATTATATATAATCGTATACATACGAAAAGTCAAGTCAGATTTAATTTACGACTGGCGGTTTACCAAGAATCAGTTTACCTTGGCGTCAAGTCCTTTGAGACTTAAGAGAAGAGATTTTTTTTTTCAACTAAACTCTTGCGGCAAGAGTCCTTCTGTTACATTCTCTCTGATAAATGTGCTTGGCCTTTCGTCAAGTATACATTTCGCACTTATGGCATGTTATTGAAAGCACTTCCTTTTGCACTACACAAGTCCTCTGTCAGTCTAAGCCTTGCAGGGCAGATCATGCCTGTCGTACATACACGTATATTATGCTATGATGGCAGCTTAGTCACGTGAACGGTTGTATGTTTGGCCACCACCAAGTTTAAGCCTGTTGTATTTTCTATGTCTGGCGTCACCTTGTGATATACCGAGAACGTATACATTCTCATGATTTTGTATGACTTCTGCCTGTTGCCTGCACAATTTTGTTATATAATCGTATACATACGGGAGATTGAAAGCTGTGTGCAAATCTCAGACCGGTGTGCACCTTGGAAAATTTCCAATTGTGTGCAGAACCTTATTTTGCAGGAACTAATATTTTAGGGGTAGGAAGAAAATTATAAGATTCCAAAAACGCAGACCTAGATGCTCAAAGACAAAGCGTGCAGGAGACCCTAGAAGAGAAACTCGGTGCAATTGAAGGTGAAAGCGGAAATGCTGAAGTGCAGTGGAACAATATAAAAGAATGCATGTTAGATACTATCAGTGATTTGGTTGGTAAAGTTGAAAAGATAGCAAGAAAACTAAGGGTTACACAGAAGATGATGAGTAAAATGGAGAAGCGAAGGAAATGGAAGAATGTCAACAATGAAGAAGGCAGGAGGAAATACAGGAGACTGAGGAATGAATTGAAAAGATCCACGGACAGGGCCAAAAAGGAATATCTTGAGAAGATATGTAATGAAATTATAGAATTTCAAAGAACAGGACATTATGATCTGATGTACATGAAGACAAAAGAACTAGGATGGAAAGAGAATCATGGGATTCAAAATATTGGCATCGAAGGCTCCCAGGGGAATAGAATAGTAGATCAGAGGCAAGTGCTGACAATTTGGGAAAATTATATTACAGAACTATATGATCGACCTAATCGGCCAGAAACCTTAGAAGTTGAACCGGAAGAAGAATAGATACAGACGAGAAAGGACCATATATTTTACAAAGTGAGGTGGAAAAAGCTATCAAGGAAATGAGGAAGGGAAAGGCTACAGGAGATGATGATGTACCTGGAGATGTGCTCAAGTTACTGGGAGAAGGTGGTTTGAAAACACTGACAAAACTAATGAACACCATATATGAAATTGGAGAGTGGCCCAAGGACTTTACAGAAGTGACAATGATTGCCTTAAAGAAAAAGACAAAAGCTACAAAATGCAGCGACCATCGCACAATAAGCCTTATTGCACATACAGCAAAGATAATAGCAAAGATACTTAAAAGAAGAATTGAAAGGAAAATAGAGGATGTACTTGGAGAAGATCAGTTTGGATTTAGAAGAGGAAAAGGAACCAGGGATGCAATTGGGATGATGAGAATTATAGCGGAACGAACTTTGGAGATAGATGAAGAACTGTGTGTTTGCTTCATAGACTGGCAGAAGGCATTTGACCGGGTAAACTGGACCAAATTAATGCAGATCCTGAAAGAAACAGGTATCGATTGGCATGAAAGAAGATTGATTAGCAAATTGTACATGGATCAGAAAGTTAGAGTACGACTGGACAGGGGGGAGACAGGAAGTGTGCAGATTGGAAGAGGAGTTCGACAAGGATGCTGTTTATCACCAATTCTGTTCAACTTGTACAGCGAATGCCTTACCAAGGAAGCTCTGGATGGGCTCGGTGACTTCAAAGTAGGAGGGCAAATTATTCAAACTGTGAAATATGCAGATGACCTTGTGTTAATGGCTAAGGAAGAAACTGTGCTACAGGGCATGATTGATAGACTAATTGAAATTGGAAGGTGCTATGGCATGGAAATGAATGTGGAGAAAACAAAAGTAATGAAAATTTCGAGACAACCAACCCCAGTCACAATAAAGATAGACCAAAAACAAGTGGAGAATGTGAAATGTTTTAAATATTTGGGTAGCTTGTTAACAGATGATGGAAGGTGTACTTGTGAAATTAAATCCAGGATTGCCATGGCAAAAGCTGCATTTAGCAAGAAGAAGAATCTTTTTACCAGCAAATTGGACTTAAATTTGAGGAAGAAACTAGTGAAATGCTACATTTGGAGCATAGCTCTGTATGGGGCTGAAACATGGACACTTAGGGCAGTAGATCAGAAACATCTGGAAAGTTTCGAAATGTGGTGTTGGAGAAGAATGGAGAAGATCAGTTGGACCGATTATGTGAGAAATGAAGAAGTGTTAATTAGAGTCAGTGAGCAGAGGAATATCCTACATGAAATAAGAAAACGGAAGGCTAATTGGATTGGTCATGTTTTACGCAGAAACTGCCTTCTAAAAGAAGCTATCGAAGGAAAGATAGATGGGCGGATAGAAGTGACAAGAAGACGAGGAAGAAGACGTAAGAAGATGCTGGATGACCTTGGGGACAGAAGAGGATACTGTCATTTGAAGGAGAAAGCTCTAGATCGCATTAAGTGGAGGAATTGTTTTGGAAGAGACTGTGGACCTGTCGTCTGACAGATTACTGATGATGATGTCTGCCGCTAATTCCAAGGAGGGACAAGCGTAAGTCATTACTGAACAATGCAGTGGTCGTTATATAGCCTCTGAACTGACTGCACAGAAAACTTTATGTCCCAGAGTTCATGAGTTGTTGAGCGACATATTGAACGATCTGTTGCCTAACAATTATTCACGTGTTTGCCGTCCGTTACATAGAAATGAATGCCTTTCCTAGGTCTGCTAATCCGGCTTGGACCCAGAGAAGGCATTGCTAGACAATGGATCAGCAAACAAGTTTTCGCAGCAACAGATACGTTGTGCATTATTGATGGAACTGTGGGAAATGATGTTTGCTATGAGGTACGTGCAAAGGTTATATCATGAGGACAAGATGGACATCTCCAGTTCATGGCATATAATGCGAATGGCGTTGAGAGAGAGTGCTATGAATGCAGTAAGCTGCTGCAGAACCTACATATACGAGTAGATGTGGCTCTGTTTTCGAAGAAATCTGAAACACCATGAGATGGTTTTCATTTCAAATTAACACTTTTATAGAACCGACAAAGGCTTAAATTTGGCGATGGTCAAGCGTACGACCGTTCCAAGAGACAAGGCTGCCGTTATAGGGTGAGCTATTTAAGATGGAGCATGATCTGCTGTTTTCAGTCTAAACTAACAGAGGCCTTTTATACATGACATTTATATATATATACGTTATTATACCATGTACTGTGCATGTAAAACTGTAAACATTAAGAGCATTGAGAATGGATGGACAATGACCACGACAAATGGCAGGCCTGTAATATCGTCAAAGAGGATGCTCATTATCGACAAAATCGTAACTGTCTAACAATAACTGCGTTCTGGTCATGATCCCCAGAGGGGAATGGACACCAAGACGGACTGACCGAATGACCGTCGGTCGCAATGTGAATCTGACTTTGACGTAAACTGGTAACGAATATCTAGTGCGTGCTGTACTTATTTGTAGAGTATGTCAATTAGTGAGATTATTATAATTTGTAGTTACGTGTACATCGTGTTCATTAAATCCAATAATCAGCGCAGACACCGTGTCTATTCATTAACCAGTGACAAATTACTTACATAAAATTTGTTCCCGGCAGAATAGGTACACTAGCGTACAAAATAGTACGAACAGTGAAGCCGTAACCAGTGGTTCCATTTTTTCTCTGAAGTTTCTCTGAAACAATGTTGGAAGGAAACCGATTATTCTTTTATTGCCTGGCAACAGATCGATATTATTATGTCATTCCACATTCAGTATTGTAACATGTTGTGGAACGGAGACCCCCTCCCTACCCAGCAGCAACGTGGCAACTCATGCCACAGGTGCGTGGCGGTAACGAAGCGCTCCCTCCCGCTCCTCCGCGGTGACGTAACGCGCAACACTACGTACCCGTAACCGCTTCCTACTGTGATGTGGCGCGTAACAGGCACCACGGCGGATATATGAGGAACTGCACAGCAGCTAGGAGTCAGTTATAATGTGGACATCGCTGAGTTAAGTAGTCGACGAGCGAGTGTGTTATCAACAGTTCTCCAGTCAGCCGACTATAGTGGAGTATAACAACCGTCGCGGAAAGAAGAACCGGACGTGTGTGTAATTGTGTAATTGGGAGTGTGTGTGATACAGTGATACACAGCTTCCCTACTGTATACGTGTAGACTACTGAAGACAGAGTGAGCTGATTTGCGCATAGGGTTATAAAGTGTGAAACCCCGCAACAGCGGTAACAGATTAATGCGATTAGGGTTTTAAAGTGTGAAACCCCGCAACTGTGAGATAAGTAATTGTAGCCGTTATCTGTAGATTGTTAAATAAACCAATTAACCATCTCTACGGCGTATTCAGTAACTTAAACACGTTACAGTATGTTGAACCGTTTTGTTAATATGTTATCTTGGAAATTATTTTTCATTTTTAGCTCACTCTCGGGGCAGTTGCAGAAATGGCCATTACTGTCTCCATGCATGACTACACGAGAGCCGTATAAATAAATTTAATTAAATTTTATATCTGCCAGCTTCACGAAGAAACGTGATCAACCACTGACAAATAATGAAGATAATTTGGAAATGACATTAGCAAATAAAAATTACATTCACGACATATTTAAGAACAGATTAAATTCGGAGAATATTTCTGGAATGTCTGCACTAATCTGTTTTGTCATGGAGGCAGCAAAACAGCAAGCAAAGCACAGTTGCTTCTGTTCTGCAACTTGTATCGTGCACTAGTTCTTCTGGTATTCGTGGCCGAGAAGTTTGCTGCCATCGTGGATAAGATCGCCGATGCTGTCACAGTGTGTCGGTGTGTAGCTGTCCCCAGTGTTATATACGGCAAAGCAGCTGTCCCAAAGCTTAGAAAGTCTATAGAATTTTTCTGTAGAACCAATTCTTGAGCCTTTGTTTCCTTTTGTTCTTGTTGGATCGTAAGAGTGTTGCTATGACCACTCTTTGCTTTGCAGGTGAACATACCATCAGGAATACTGCTAATGAATTGTTGAGAAGTCCCCATGTTTCACCATGAGAACCAGCTTTATGACCGAGTTCCACACAGGAACTATCCCGTAGACCAGTGGTGGGCAAACTACGGCCCGCGGGCCAGACGTGGCCCCCTGATAGGTTCTATCCGGCCCGCGAAATGATTCCTAATCTGACGAATAAAAAGAAGAAGAATTAAGGAAAATAAATAACTCTGGATTATTTTCTTCTTCTTTCCTCCCTTTTATGTTTAGCCTAGTGACCACAGATTAATTTATTTACTTATCCACTATGGCATTGGAATGCTATGTTAACATTTGAGAGTGAGGCACTGGCTGCTGGCATTTTTGTAGCGAAGAGTAAAACTGGCAACGGAGCCTCCTCGCTGTACCCCCTCCACATTACATCCACTGCAGCTGGCTACTAACACCACATTCTTTTATTCAGACCCGGTCGCATTATTGTTGTAGGTGTTTGCTAGTTTTACTGTGCACATTCGTGAAACATTTCAGCCCTAAGATGTCAACTAAAAAACGTAAAGTTGATTCAGAGTGCCGTGTTTTCAAAGATGAATGGACTTGGAAGTACTTTTTCAAAGCTTTTAAGGATAAACCACTGTGTCTTATCTGCAATGAAACCA
>NW_019742565.1:18672-19193 GCF_002891405.2 Cryptotermes secundus | reverse complement strand
GAGAGGCTCAAGGCCTCCACCCCTGAAAGGGGAGAACTTGAAGAAACCGAAAGCGTAGTAAGAATTTATGTAGTCAAGACTGAAGGACAGTCTTTGTAATATGTGAATAGTGTAAATTGTGTATATATATATTAATGTAAATAGACAGCTAGAATAGATAGGATAGGATGTACCGGGAGTGTAATTCATATATATAATTCACCTCCCACACCCGATCCCGAGTAATCCTGACGAGCGAGGGCAGAACTGACGCAGGCCGCAGTGGCAGCCGAAGCCGAAGATACAAATAGACAGGGATAGGATCCTGCCACACAGGCAGAGTACGGTAGCCTCGACAGCAATGCCCTTTTAAGATAGAATGATAAAGGTATTAATAAGTATTTAGACGCCACCTGTAAACTAAGGGAGGAGTGGTCAAGAAGGGGTATGACTACATGCCAGGGAGTAGTCCCCACAATTGAAAGAACAGAAAATAGATGCTGGCAGCTTGTATGACAGAAGGAAACTCCGATATAGGAGAA